>NC_057724.1:63248077-63259159 GCF_004010195.1 Chiloscyllium plagiosum
TGGATGCTGCCTGACCTGCTGTGCTGTTCCAGCAATAAAGTTTCAACTGAGTCTGTATGTGGCTGTACAGACCCATGTGACTCCAGCAGGCTCTGTTTTACTGGAGAGGGGGATTGTGGGAAGGGGTGGTGGGGTGTTGTTGTGGTAGAGCACTCCTTAAACTGTTTCCACCTGGCTTCATGGCCTCACCAACAGCCTGTACAACCTCAACATGACGTCCCTACTCCTATACTCATAGGTAATGCTTAGCTGATTGATTTTGTGTTAATGATTGTTTATTTCTGTCCTCTGACAGAGACTATCGTGACTGCTGCTGACAATGTGTGTCTATTGCCTTCACATCCTGACAGCCAAGAAAGTGCTGTGGACGAAACAGAGGTGACCGTGATGTTGCATCTGCAGTGGAGGAGGGACAGCTGTCTGAGGACACATGGTGCAGACAATGATTTCCACACTGCAGGCGGGTCTGTCACTTGGGAGAGTGCAACATGTGAGAATGAGCTTGCTGCAGTGTTGGCCCTTACATCAGAGGGAGGTGATGGATCTGTGGGCACGTCAGCTCAGGATCATCTGTCCCCACATCAGCAGTATCACTGCCAGACCTGTGAAGAGGGACTTCAGGATTATACAGAGCTACTTTAGCAAATGTATGTGTCACAGTTAGAGAGCATTCAGCTTCATCCCTTCAGATGAACTGCGAACAGATCTGATGCAGTCCATCGGACCCTCTCAGGACCACTTTAGCAGAGTTACAGGCAGGCTCTCATTCTCTGAGACAGCAATCTACGTTTCTGAAGCTGTATCTGCAGAATGTCCAGCCATCACTTCCAGCTGGGATGGCAGTGTCTGATCAAGAACAACCCCTTACCCGCCCCCACCCCCCCCCCCACCCCTGACCAGGTGCAGCCCAACGCACTGTCCGATCTTACATTCAGGACAGAGGAATCCCGTTCACAAAGAAAGGAAAGATGTAGAGGGAGCGAGGGTCCATATCACCTCACCTCACAGTCTTGCTGTAAGCCATTTACTGCTTGGGTATCATTGCATCGGGGAGATCCTGCCTACTTCAACATGACGTCCCTATGTCTTTTATGTTGAAACCCATAACATAACATTTGATGTGGCACTTTCTCATCTCAGGGTTCACTTTCCGTAATGCACTATTTGTTTATGAGGGTTTCAAAGTTTACACTGTGTCACATCATTTCCCATTGCTTTTTCTGTGCGTTATTTGCTGGTACTGTTTCGCTGACCATTCAATGTTTATGACACACTTTTGCATTGTTTGTACAGTCTTCGAAATGTTTTTATTTCATGTCAACACTGTCAAAGAATCACAAATAAACAGTGCTGGTGATATATGACATATCATAGTGAAGAAGGCGTTTGGTATGCTTTCCTTTATTGGTCAGAGTATTGAGTACAGGAGTTGGGAGATCATGTTGCAGCTGTACAGGACATTGGTTAGGCTACTGTTGGAATATTGCGTGCAATTCTGGTCTCCTTCCTATCGGAAAGATGTTGTGAAACTTGAAAGGGTTCAGAAAAGATTTACAAGGATGTTGCCAGGGTTGGAGGATCTGACCTACAGGGAGAGGCTGAACAGGCTAGGGCTGTTTTCGCTGGAGCGTTGGCGGCTGAGGGGTGACCTTATAGAGGTTTACAAAATTATGAGGGGCATGGATAGGATAAATAGACAAAGTCTTTTCCCTGGGGTCGGGGAATCCAGAACTACAGGGCATAGGTTTAGAGTGAGAGGGGAAAGATATAAACGAGACCTAAAGGGCAACGTTTTCACACAGAGGGTGGTATGTGTATAGAATGAGCTGACTGAGAAAGTGGTGGAGGCTGATACAATTGCAACATTTAAGAGTCATTTGGATGGGTATATGAATAGGAAGGGTTTGGAGGGATATGGGCCGGGTGCTGGCAGGTGGGACTAGATTGGGTTGGGATATCTGGTCGGCATGGACGGGTTGGACTGAAGGGTCTGTTTCCATGCTGTACATCTCTATGACTCTGTGACTCTATGACACCACAACCTTCAAATTGCCCTCCAAGCCACTCACCAACCTGACTCAAAAGTATATGGCTGGGACAAACTCCTGGAATTCTCTCCTGAATGACATTGTGGGACAGCCCACAGCAGGTGGACTGCAGCAGTTCAAGAAAGCAGCTCACCACCACCTTCTCAAGGGCATCCACGGATGGGCAATAAATGCTGGCCAGCCAGTGATGCCCACAGAAAATGGCTGAGGCTAAAACAATGTGTTTTGAAGAAGGAGATAGATTTAACTCTTTTGGCTAAATGGATCAAGGGAAATGGGGGAGAGTAGGGTCGGGGTATTGAGCTTGATGATCAGCCATGATCATGCTGAATGGTGGAGCATGCTCAAGGAGTTGAATGGCCGACTCTAGCTCCTATTGTCTATGTTTCTACATATTCCAACTATGGGCAGGGAAGCCTAAGGGCAGCATATCTACTCCTAGGCCATTGAGGTACTTTAATAACCAGTTAAAGGCTCTTTAAGGACCTTATCCTGCTGCCATTGTTTGAAGCCCAAACCACATAAGTGGCAGTCTGATATACCCTGTTTGATTCCATGTCAGCTCAGTGAGAGGGGCAATTCTGATCAGTATCCTGTGCCCCACAGAGGGCTCACTCAACACTGAGGGCGTCCCCTGCTGGCCTCCATAACAACCCCTTTCCCTTATCACGGCCTGCCTGACTGGCTCCAATAGCCACTCATAATAAGCCTCGCTTGCTGGATACTGCTCTGGGTTCCCTGCAGTACCAGCACAGGCCACCTCGCTTCTGGTGGGCACTGCTGAGACTGAAGGACAGATGGCTATCTGATTGGGCAGCAGCTCTTGGAGGCAGACCCATTGCCTCGAAGGTACAGGAACCTTGTTAGAAGGCAGCACATTCCTCACAGGCAGTTAATTGTCTCGAGACTCTTGGAATTGACTGATTGGGGTTTACAGCTGGTCATTGGAGTCACTGTCACCACATTCACTTCAGCCACGTGTATGCCACTTTTCACCTCATTGCAACAGAGACTACTTTGTAAATACTTCAATGGCTGTAAGGTCCTTGTGAGCAGGAGCTCGATGACAGGTGAAGCAGATTCCAATGTCTCAAGGGGGTTCCTCTCCAATCTCAAATCGGGGTGACACGGTGGCTCAGCGATTTGCAGTGCTGCCTCACAATGCCAAGGAGCAGGATTCTATTCCAGCTTCGGGCAACTGTCTGCGTGGAGTTTGCTCCAGATGTTCTGGTTTCCTCCCACAATCCAAAGATGCACAGGTTAGGTGAGTTGGCCATGCTAAATTACCCATAGTGTTAAGTGCATTAGTCAGGAGTAAATATAGGGTACAGGAATGGGTCTGGGTGGATTTCCTTTCGGAGGGTTGGTGTGGACTTGTTGAGTCAAAGGGCCTATTTCCATACTGTAGGGAATCTAATCTTATCAAACCATCCGTGGGTGACTCCAAGGTCTCTGGTGTGCCTCAGCACCTCCTGTCTCACTGATTGAGGCTTCAGACCTCAGATTAGACCAGCACCATCTTGAATCCACCTACTGACCAGAATTGGGCATGCTGCCAATTGGGAGCTACCTCCAGGGGAGCAGCTGAGCTGATCCCACTGACGGCAAATGCAAGGATAGGAACCACTACCCCCCCCCCTGCCTTCACTCCTAGCTTCAGATAGTGGGGTCCTGAAGCCTACAGTAAAATTCAGCAAAAAGATTTGAGAGATTGTCTAAAGTGGCCCCATGTCATTATGGAGTTTCGAAGAGTAACTAGCGATTCGATTGAAAAGTATTGAATGCTCAGGGAGTTTGGGAGATTGTGTAGCTGAACATTCTAGAACTATAGGCCCCAGGCTCTAAATGGAGTCTGCATGGTGGCTCGGTGGCTAGCACTGCAGCCTCACAGCGCCAGGGATCTGGGTTCGATTCCAGCCTCGGGTGTCTGTCTGCGTGGAGTTTGCACGTTCTCCAGGTGCTCTGGTTTTCTCCCTCAACCCAAAAGGTGTGCAGGTCAGGTGGATTGGCCAAGCTAAATTGCCCCGTAGTATCAGGTGCATTAGTCAGAGGGAAATGGGTCTGTGTGGACTGGTGGGGCTGAATTTCTACACAAGGGATCAATCATTTCATGAAAGGCACTACATAAAAGCTTCATCTAATGGGCAATAAAGTATATTTAAAGCATTCAAAAGTCATTTTGGACCATCAACACTAACTCTACTCCTGCTGCCATTCAGCAGGTTTAATTTCAGATTTTCAGCATCCACAGTCTTTGGCCTTTATTGGATTATCAAAGAAAAATATGTTTCATGTCCAACAGAGCTGATGACCTAAACATAAACTGGCATTTTAGCAAGAACAGAATGATGTAGAGATAGGCACTTAACAGATCCAACAATCTGTTAGTGGATTAAATGATCATCAAATGATCAAGTAATATAAAAGATTGTGAGTGACGCAATAAAGTGTTATTAGGACAACAGGAAATGTAACTATTGGAGCAAAAATGTTGAAGAGATGCATAGAAATGAAAAAGAAGATATGAAAAAATAGCAGGAATAAAATCTACAAGTGAAACAAATAAGATCAACATTAAACTTATCACTGTGAATGTCTAATTTTAAAATATTATAATCAGCAACCCTATAGATATCGTCAGCACTTTGCCCCCAATTTAGAAATACTTAAAACAAAAAATTTCTGAAATGAACCAAAATTTAACACTTTTAAAAGTAACATTGAAAGTCTTCTCCAAAAGCATTTCATGGAATCCCATGGCCAAACACAAGCCAACCAGTGTAGAAGGCTCTCAGTAGAGTGTATATCTCATACATACTGTGTTTACTCACTGTGACTGAAGTCCTCACGAGTGCACAGTTTACCCTGAAAGAATATCCCCACAAGCACTGAATTTGCAAATTGCAAACCTATTTAATGATGGGAGTCAATGGGATAGGTTCCAACCATCGAAGAATTTTAAATGGACAGTGTACTGTAGAAGGTAAAATACAATAAAGTGTTTTTAACACTTTTAAACATGTCTTTCTAGAAAAGTTGCATATTAAATAAGAAACAGGTTAAGTTTTTCATTCTTACCCTTATTATAATGCTCTCCAGTGGAATGCGCAATTGTGACTGTGAACACCGTGAATCTAACAAACATGAGCAAGAATATTACCTCGACTAACCTTCAGTGACACCATTTCCTTTAACCATTTCAAACTAAGGGAAATTTGGGGCCAGTGGTGATAAAATGCTGAAAGTTTCAACAAAGACTGTAAATTCAGTGCGGAGATGAGTTGGAAGAGTGCAGAATGCCAGGACCTTCTGAGATAGCAGAAGAGGCAACATTTGCAATGATTGTAAAATAAATCCTGCACTTATTACTCAAATTTTGCTATGGACAGATTTAGTTGTTTGTTTGAAATTAATCCAAGGATGACCCAGTTCACTGTCAGACTGCATCAAACATTTGTTCTCAAAGCTGTTTAAAAAGGCTACAATATTTTTGGACCACAAGAGGGCCTTCTGACGTGAAATAGAAACCTGGAGGTTTGCAATTTCACAAATTCTTTTTGGCGATTTGAGCATCGTTGCCAAGGTCTGCTTCCATTACCAATCCCTAATTGACTTTGAACTGATTGGCTTGCTAGAGGACCATCTCTCGTAGCTGAGTAGCTTAAATGTTGACAGATGAATTTGAACTGGTGAAAGTAAAAGCTCCATTCAAGTCAATGTGACTGGCAGGTGTGGGAATCCTTGTTATATTTTGGCTACGTGACAGTTTTGAAGACCTTCATGGAGGTGTTTGGTCTGAAAGGCTCAATGAGATTTCCAACCACATTAATTTGTAATTCTCTCATTAACTACCTACGCTTGGTCACTGTTTGCTTGATTCTGCCACTTGCTGCTGCCAGGATAACCCAGAATAGACAGTCAACCCTGGGCCTGCACAAGCACTATCAATGTGGAGATGCCTGGCACAGTGATTGGCAGGGAATGAGAAAGTGGCGCCTTGCTTTGCAGACAGCAATCTGGAGGTCCTGGTGCACGGGGTGAACCATCTTCTTCCTCCAGGATGGGCAGGGGAGGCCATAGTACCAAACCCTGCCAACCTCGGAACGAAGGTCAATGCTGTCTCAGACATCTGATGGCATGCACAGCTGTATAGGAAGAAGGTCAATGACATTCTCCACTCTGCCATGTGCTCACTGCTACTGCACACTCACTGTATCTCTGCTATTGCATAAACCTCCCACCAAGGCTCATGCTTTACCAATCATGCTACTGGCCTGCAATATCTTCCCTCACTCGCTCTCACCCACTCCAACACTGAAAGAACAATGACAGAACTTTGATCATTCACCTGCCATGAGCAACATTTCCTGTTCAAGTCTTTGGACATGTATCGGATGTTGTCCTGTGCTAACACCCCGACTGAAGTATGTCTCCCTTGACTTGATGGAGGACTGCTGGCAGCCATGATAAACTTTATTGGTTTTGTATCTTTGGTCAGAGTGAGTGAGCACTCCGAGAGCAAGTGAAAAGGCCTGGCATGGAACCCGGTCCAGTCTATCAGCTGAGTGCCTGTCCCTGCGTGTGTAATGTTCCAGCTGCAGCATTTCAAAGTTAATTGCTGATGTGGTGTAAAGTGCAGCTTTAAAGTGTAGGAACATCCTCTAAGTTGGTCAGTGAGGTGCAGTGAGGGTCCTGAGAAGCTGTCAGATGTCAGATGCCAGCTCCACGGCAGCACAGTGGCTCTGCGGTTAGCACTGATGCCTCACAGCTCTAGGGACCCGGGGTCGATTCCCATCTCGGGTGACTGTCTGTGTGGAGTTTGCATATTCTCTGCGTGGATTTTCTCCAGGTGCTCTGGTTTCCTCCCACAAATCAGGTAAATTGGCCATGCTAAATTGCCCATAGTGCTAGGTGCGTTAGTTGGGGTAAACATAGGGTTGGGAATCGGTCTGGGTGGGTTACTCTTCAAAGGTTCGGTGAGGACTTGTTGGGCCAAATGGCCTGTTTTCATACTGGAGCAAATCTAATCTAAATAAGTCCATGAATGTGGAATACATACAGTTAATACATTGGACCATGCCCTGAAATGCTGCTGCCTGGTGTCTAAGATGGCAGTCTGGAGTCATCAGTTATCTTTTCAGACTTTCAGGTCAGGAATAGTCAATGTCTGGTTTCCTCACAGTGGGTTGTAGGATAAGAAGCTGGATGTTAACAAATCAAGATTCAGTGCTAAATAAGGCTATTAACAGGCGGTGATCTCCATTAATATGCATCTCGTTGTTGTCTAATGAGAAGCTCATCTCAATGTCTGGAATGTAATTGGAAAATGCAGCGAGTTGCTCCCAACATTAAGACAGGCGTCACTGGACTTTTCAAGGAATTCTCTTGGATTTCGCATTGTGGCCCATGTCATTCAAGCTGGTAACATTTCCACCCAGAGTTTTCATCCCTGGATTTTGAGTTTGAATGCAGCCTGGATAAACAGAACAGGTGTTGCCAGTATTGTGTCAGTTAAAAATAGATGGTGTAGGACTTGGGACTTTAATTCAGCATGTCTTTGGGCTCATGACTACACAAGCAGAGGGGAGGTTTTCACTTGCCAGCGGTTTGGGAATCCAATAGCTCATGGTGAATCCTGAAGCCTGCGTGTACCCACATGCTGTGGAGTTGAACTTTGACCTTTTAGGACAGTCTAGTTCCCTACCTTGAAGTCATCCTGTTTGTTAAGTGGTGAACGCTGCAAAGAAGGCCATGTTCTGACCACAGCAGGAATCCTTGAAGGAAGGATTTTATTGCAAGGGGAGTCTGATCTCCAATATGAGTAATGGGGAGAATTCACACACCAGAGCAGCTGAGCTGCTGTGCCTAATGGTGGGGGCCAAGAAGGAGAATTCCTCATCCTCCAGGCTAGAGTGAGTGGTGTACAGCTTCCTTAACAAGATTATCCTCACTCTGCTTTAGCCACTGGATTTCCAATGCAAGTTAAACTTGCAAAGAGGGTTTTATCTTTGGCTTCTAGTGTCATTATTATATTGAAAATGCCACACTGCTTTCTGAGAGCAGTAAAGTTCCCTGCTCCTAGACCTACATCAGAAAAGTTTGGAAGCTGTGTCCAATCCTATTCAGTCCACCATTTTATGATTCTCTAAGTAAGGATAGAAACATTAAAAATATGAGCAAGAGTCAGCCATATGACTTTCTGAGACTGCTCCACCATTCATTATGGTCATGGCTGATTATCCAGTTCAATACTCTAATCCTGCACTCCCCTCAAATCCCTTGACCCTTTTAGCCATAATAGCTATATCTACCTCCTTCTTGAATACACATAATGTTTTAGCTTCAATCACTTCCTGTGATAGTCAATGCCACAGGCTCACCACTATCTGGGTGAAGAGATTTCAGTCAAGCAGAACTATTTCTACAGTAAAATGTAGTCAGTGGGGGAGAGCTGCATAATATGAATGATGTGTAATGTTAATCCCAGACTCCAAATAAACAATATCAAGGTGTGCTTGATGGGTGCTATATGCAGTCATTTCCATCCTCGCACTGTTTGTCAATGCAGCCTGTAGTTCTGTCATCCATGAAAATTACTAAGTGCATCCAATTTCCCACTTTCAAGAAATGGTCTGAACAAAGACAATGACCTTTTAACCTGATGATGATTATTTATGCTGCACATTTGCTGAACCTGTCGTGTGCTCTTCGAGGATGTGGATTGTCTCATCAGCACTACCTCTTGGTGACAGCAGCAGCACAGCTCACAGGGGAGAGAGTCTTAATTGGATGACTGTCAGTGTAAGAAAATAAGAAATAAAAACAGAAATAGAAAGCACTATTCCCCAATCCTACTCTATCACCCTGTACAATCAGGCTGAACTTGCTCTTTCCATATACGCCTTGATTCCCTGAGAAACCCTGAACACCGTCACTCCTCTGGGGTTGAGAATTTCAAAGATTCACAAGTCTACAAAAGGAGACATTTCTTCACATCTCAAAAACCAATTTCATACTCTGAGACTGTGCCCCTTCGGTTTAGATTCTCCAACCAGAGGTGTCAGACCTTCAGCAGCCACTCTATCAAAGTGACTAAATGATATATGTTGCAGTGAGGCCACCTCTCACTCTTCTACACTGGAGGGAATATAGGCCTTTTCTACCACCCATCTGCATGTTCAGAGGTTGAGCGGCAAGAATGGTGAAAAGTGATATGCATTCCAGTTTAGAAAAGAAATGTCACCATCCAGTACTCTTAGCATAAGTGAATTATGCAGTAATGTACTCTCTGCTATGCTTTGGCATAATCCTGCTACTGGCATAGTTAAATATACTCCTTAATATCTCTGGCCTGTGAGTTCTACATATACACACTATGTGACATGATGTCGTTGGCTCCTTACCCTTGAGTAAGGCTCTGTCACTCCTGATGAGTTGTAACTATTAAATACAGTTCCCTCATGCAGTGTCTAAGGTCTCTCTCCTTAGAAACTTCTTTCAGTCTGATACCTTCTCTCAACCTCTCTTACAGATTCAGAGGTACATTTGCAGTTGTATCGTCATCAATTGCAAATTCTGTTATAGTATCAAAGCTTCATGTACACAATAATGTGCCTTAATTATTACTGCAGAAATGCATGCTGCATTCCATTTTCAATGTCGTGAGCTTCCTGCTTGGCATTAGCAATTAGTTCCAAATTTTCCAAAGTCTAGGGCGTACAATCTGAGAAGCAAACTTTCAGATAGCATCAACAAGGCAAACACTAAAATCATTGAAAAATCAATTGGATCGCTATAATGGAGATATTAGAAGTGACTTAGATAACTGAATCAAGATGAATTGAACAGCCTGCTGCATTTGTTGTTAATTCACTATCATGTCATAGAGTCAGAGAGGTGTTGTGACCCTAAGGTTAAATCAATACCAGTCAGCTCTCTTTAATGAGCGAACAGCCGTAGAATCATAGAGGCAAAAGTGAGGACTGCAGATGTTGGAGATCAGAGTCTAGATTTGAGTGGTGCTGGAAAAGCACAGCAGGTCAGGCAGCATCCGAGGTGCAGGCAAAGCCCTTCATCAGGAATGAAGGCAGGGAGCCTCCGAGATGGTTAGATAAATGGGAGGGGAGGGGTGGGGCTGGGGAGAAGGTAGTCAAATGTACAATAGGTGAATGGGGGTGGGGATGAAGGTGATAGGTCAGAGAGGAGGGTGGAGTGGCTAGGTGAGAAGGAAGATTGGCAGGTAGGACAGGTCATGTGGATGGTGATGAGCTGGAAGGTTGGAACTGGGGTAAGGTGGGGGAAGGGGCAATGAGGAAACTGGTGAAGTCCACATTGATGCCCTGGGGTTGAAGTGTTCTGAGGCAGAAGATGAGGCGTTCTTCCTCCAGGCGTCAGGTGATGAGGGAGTGGCAGTGGAGGAGGCCCAGGACCTGCATGTCCTCGGCAGAGTAGGAGGGAGAGTTGAAATGTTGGGCCACTGGGCAGTGGGGTTGGTTAGTGCGGGTGTCCCGGAGATGTTCCCTAAAGCACTGCGCTAGAAGGTGTCCTGTCTCCCCAATGTAAAGGAGACCGCATCGGGAGCAACGGATACAATAAATGACATGTTGGAAGTGCAGGTGAAACTTTGGTGGATGTGTACGACTCCTTTGTGGCCTTGGACGAGGTGAGGGGGGAGGTGTGCATACAGGTTTTGCAATTCCTGTGGTGGCAGGGGAAAAGTGCTAGGAAGGGAGGGTGGGTTGTTGGGGTGTGTGGACCTGACCAGGTAGTCACAGAGGGAACGGTCTTTGCGGAAAGTGGAAAGGGGTGGGGAGGGAAATATATCCCTGGTGGTGGGGTCCGTTTGGAGGTGGTGGAAATGTTGGCGGATTATGCAGTTTATGCAAATGTTGGTGGGGTGGAAGGTGAGGACCAGGGAGGTTCTGTCCTTGTTGCAGTTGGAAGGGTGGGGTTTGAAGGTGGAGGTGCATGACGTGGGAAGGGAAATTGCGGTCTTTAAAGAAGGAGGCCATCTGATGTGTTTTGTGGAGGAACT
>NC_057724.1:63260089-63275789 GCF_004010195.1 Chiloscyllium plagiosum
GGGTGTGGCAGGATCCCAAGTGTGTTGCTGTGGTCCTGGAACCTCTGTGTCAGTTTACCCAGCGCTGGTGCTGGTGCTGGTGGTCAAAATGTGGTGAAGTGTCCTAAGTGAATGAGAAGGCAGTAGACAGGCCATGCAAGTATAAAGGGAGAAAGTGAGGACTGCAGATGCTGGAGATCAGAGTCAAGAGTGTGGTGCTGGAAAAACACTGCAGGTCAGACAGCATCCAAGGAGCAGTAAAATCAACATTTTGAGCGTAAGCTCTTCATCAGGAATCGGCTTGTGTGGTAGGAGGTAGAATTGGATGGTGTAGGGTTCACAGACAATGGAAGTTGGAGGCTGTGTGTGGCAGATCCCCAGAGGTGATGAGGTTGTGTACCGTCTGGGAGATGACGGATTGGTGATGGGAGGTGAGGTCGTGATTGAGGGGGCTGTAGGAAGAGGTATCTATGAGTTGGCACCTGGCTTCAGCAATGTAGAGGTTGGTGCGCCAAACTACCACTGTGCGCCTCCACCCCCCCCCCCCCCCCCCGTCTGTGTGGCAGTTGGAAATGAAGAGATTGAGGGCGGGTAATAGGCCAGCACGGGGTGTCCAGGTGGATGGAGTGTATTGGAGCCGTGTGAAGGGGTCCTCGGAAGATGTGCGGGAATTCTCATTGAAAAGGTAAACTCAGAGGTGGAGGCAGCAGAAGAACTGTTCGACGTCACGATGCGTATTGAATTCATTGATGTGTGGATGGAAGGGGATAAAGGTAAAGACTTCGCTGAGGACTGATCGTTTGTCCTCAGTGAGGGGGAGGTCTGGGGTGCTGGTGAAAACTCGCCAGGGCTGGGAGCTACGACTTGATGAAGGTGTGGAACTGGGAGTGGGGGCGAAGAATGTAACTGGAGTGGGCGTGGTGGGGGAATGGGGTGGAATCTTGTGCAGGAGTGATATTCTCCTAAGGGCCATGGGAGGCGGGGATGTTGTCAGTGGGATGTGTGCGGCACGTGTCGTCAGTATGCAGATGAGTGGCGTTGGTGGGGGCGGAAGTGGTGGCGAACACGGCAGTGGGTGGGCGGAAGTCGCTGAGCGTGTGACATCAGCGATGATGTGAGGGGCGGAAGTGATGTCATGCCTGATATATGTGAAATCGTGAGGCGCAGAAGTGGCTGCCGAAGTGGCCACAATGGGGGTGGAAGTGACGTCATCGATCGCTGTGGGGATGGTAGCTGTACCAGCCTCATGGCTAATGGTGGCCGAGTTGTTCTGGAGGGCCGGGGAACCTTCTGGAATGTTTGAGAAGTGCTGATTATGGAGGTGGGTATATAAAAGTTTGTTGTACTCAGCTTTTGACGGAAACAGACCCTTCAGTCCAATTAGCCCATAGCAACTGTGTTCCCAAACAAAACTATCCCCACTTGCCTGCATTTGGTCCATATCCCTTCAAATCTGTCCTATTCATTTATTTATCCTAATGTCTTTTAAATATTGTTGTAATTGTACCTGCATCCAGCACTTCTCTGCAGTTAATTCCACACACTCTGTGTAAAAAAGTTGCCCCACATGTTGTTTTTTTAAAACTTAGTCCTCTCACCTTAAAAATATATCCCTTAGTTTTGAAATCCTCCACCTCAGGGAAAAGACCCTTGCTACTCACCTTATCGATGCCCCTCATGATTTTATAAATATCTATAAGGTCACTTCTTAACCTCCTATACTCCAGTGAAAAAAGTCCCAGCCTATCCACTAATTTTTATAGCTCAAATCCTCCATTCCCAGCAAAATCCTGGTAAATCTCAACAATTTAATAATATCCTTTCAATAGCAGGGTGACCAGAACTGCCCCACAGTCCTCCTGAAGAGGCCTCACCAACACCCTGCATGACCTCAACATGAAGTCCCAACTCCAATACTCAAAGGCCTCAGCAATGAGGTAAGCATGCTCAATGCCTTCTTAACCACCCTGTCTATCTGTAGTGCAAATTCCAAAAAAATTATGTACTTGAACCCCTAGGTTACTCTTTTCTACAGCACTGCTCAAGGCCCTCCCATTAATTGTATAGGTCCTCTCTTGTTTGTTTTACCAAAATGCAATACTTCACATTTATCCAAATTAAACCCCAAAAGCCACTCCTCAGCCCATTAACCCAATTGTAATCTTTCTAATCTTAGATAACCTTCTTCACAGTCCACTATACCTCCAATTTTGGTGCCATCTGCAAACTTACTAACCATACCTCTTATATTCTCATGCAAATTATTTATATAAATGACAAGCAGAAGTGAACCCAGTATTGATCCCTGTGGAATGCCAGTGGTCACAAGCCTCCAGTCCGAAAAACAGTCCTCGACCACCACCCTCTGTCTCCTACCATAAACCTATAACCACCATAATTTAAAAGGACAAGGGCATCAGATACATGGACCCCACCATCTACAAATTCCCCTCCAAGCCACACACCATCTTGACTCGCATGTATACTGCCATTCCTTTCATATCATTGGATCAAAATCCTGGAATTCCCTCCTGATGGCACCTGTAGCACATATCTATAATAAATCATGAAGGCAGCTCGCCATTGATTTTAAGAAGTTCATGACCGCAGTTACCTAATGTAAGCAATTGGCAATTTGTAAGCAATTTTAGAGTCATAGAGTCATAGAAATGTACAGCATGGAAACAGACCCTTCGGTCCAACCTGTCCATGTCGACCAGATATCCCAATCCGATCTAATCCCACCCATATCCCTCCAAACCCTTCCTATTCATATACCCATCCAAATGCCTTTTAAATGTTGCAGTTTTTGAGTTTATTGGGAAGCAGCACTTTTGATATGATACATTAGTTATGTTTACAAATGTCACAATTGGGGAGGTTCGTTGATACCAGAAGAAAAATAACTGTGGGTGTGGAACGTTTTGGTCTCATTAAAGGGATGGGGACAATATCCTACTCTTCAGCCGAGGTGTTAGGGAACTCTTCCCTGGTTGTTCCCCCACTTCATATGGCCAGTCTTCCATCTGCCTAATTAGGGCTGCTCTTTGAGGACCACCCAATGACAACAGCTGCCTACAAGGTCTGCTTGATAAGGACTCCCTAAGAAGAACTCCCCTCTACACCCGAACACTTCTTGCTATATCATAAACTGCCTCCATATTATATTCCTAGGGGCAGTTTATTTTCTCTTGTCAACCAATTTGTCTGAAGACTTTTGATCAATGGCCATTCATGAACATTGTCCCCCATCTGCCTTCATCTGAGGGTTAGATTACCATTCTTCCTAAGAACAAAGCTTTCTTATTTTTGAAAATAACATACTGATAATAGGAATTGCTGGAGAAACTCAACAGATCTGGCTGTATCCGTGGAGAGAAAACTGAGTTAATGTTTTCAGCCCAGTGACTCTTCATCGGAATTGATAGCAGTTAAGAGAAAATGGTATCTGTGGTGACGATGGGATTGGGGGGGTTTTGGTTTGAGGGGGAAAGGTAAGTGGATAGATGGTGACGGAATCTTGAGCATAGGAGATATGAAAGGAATAGGTAAACAAGGGGATTATCGATAGTAAGCCAAGACAGAACATAAACTGAATAAGTGATATTGAGGACTAAGAACAGAAGAGAACAGGGAAGCTGTGCTGAAATCATTCCATTTCATAACAAGACCTGGGTGTGGTGGTTGGTATGATTGGACTCTAGTTATTAAACTCAATATTGATTCTCAGGGCCAAACTCAGGTCCTGTCAGATTTTAAGGGATCACAATATCCAATACAACCACCTTCTCAGGGGCAGCGAGGGATGGGCAAATCATATTGGCTCCGACAGCAACATGCACATCCCATGAATGAACAAAAACAACTTATCGGTCAAAACAGATCTTGTAGGACTCAGATAAGAATGGAATGAATTGTTATGATGTGCTTGAGAAATAGATTGATTTTAGATGTACAGTTTCTCTTCCACCACATGTGCATGAATGATCCTGTTTGTTCACAATCCTCTATGGGTAGCCATCTGAAAAACACATTGATAGAGAATAAAACGAGTTAGTGTTAGACCAAGGTTAGTAGAAGACATATAGCTTGCTATTGCACCGACATGTGTAACAGTGCTGCCACCCTGTGATCTAGCAGCTGGGCTGAAGTAATTAAAGAACACATCAGGCAATGTCAGTGGATAGAAAACAAAGGTAACATTTCAAGTTCAGTTCGAGGGTTTAAGCGATAGGGAGAGGCTGGATAGGCTAGGGCTGTTTTCCCTAGCACATCAGAGGCTGAGGGGTGATCTTATAGAGGTTTATAAAATCATAAGGGGCCATGAATAGGGTAGGTAGACAAGGTATTTTCACTGAGATGGTGAATTCCAGAACTAGAGGGCATAGGTTTAGGGTGAGAGGGAAAAGATTTAAAAGGGTCCTAAGGGGCAATATTTTCATGCAAAGGGTGCTATGTGAATAGAATAAGCTGCCAGAGGAAGTGGTGGAGGCTGGTACAATTGCAACATTTAAAAGGCATCTGGATGGGTATATGAATAGGAGTAGTTTAGAGGGATATGGGCCAAGTGCTGGCAAATGGGACTCGATTAGGCTGGCATATCTAGTTAGCATGGATGTATTGTCCCAAAGGGTCTGTTTCCGTGCTATACATCTCGATGACTTTATGACTCTATGACCCTTCTTCAGAACTGAATAAGATGGTTCTGAAACAGGGTCACATGACTCAGAACACTAAATCTATTTTCACTCCACACATGCTGCCCGACCTGCTGAGTTTTTTTTTGTTTGCTTCAGATTTCCAGCACCTGCGATTCTTTGTTTTATTTTAATTAAAGAGCATCTTGTTGTTATGGGTAGGCAGGGCATTGTCAAAGCTTGTGTATTGTGAAAGATTCATGACTTGTCAGGAACAGGAGGTTGGCCCTGAAACAAATAGCACATCTTATTATGCATCTTCCTGGGTTGTCTACAGAAAGTAAATCATACCAGCAAATTCATTATTTCAACCTCTGCTAATTACCATATTCATTTCTGTGTTAACAATGGCACTTTGGCATTATAATAAATTAATGCTCTTTCCATTCATATTGCTAATAAACACTGAAATTAATATTGCAATGCTCAGCAGCAGTCATTTAATCCGCATAAAATATTACTTCTTTCTTGCAGTCAGATTTTTCTAGGTGGCTTGTAAAGCTGATTTCAATTTCATTAACTTTTACTGTAATTTAGTTTTAGAAAAAAAGCATGAATACAATAAGTTACTTAACCAAAGTCCCTTGAAGAATAAATCATGATTCATTTACTTAAAGGTTAGGCAGCATGGTGGCTAATTGGTTAGCACTGCTGCCTCACAGTGCCAGGGATCTGGGTTCGAGTCCATCCTCGGGTGACTTGTGGAGTTCCGCAATCTCCCTGTGTTCTGCATGAATTTCCTTTGGGTGCTCCAGTTTCCTCCTGTAGTCCAAAGATGTGCAGGTTAGGTGAAGTGACCATGGGAATTGTAGGGTTGCAAGGTTAGGATGGGGGTTTTGGTCTGGGTGGAATGCTCTTCAGCAGGTTAGTGTGAACTCAATGGGCCAAATGGCCTACTTCCACATTGAAGGATTCTATGAAAGCCTTGAAAGTAGAAAATGCCTTAAAATAGAAAATGCTGCAGATACTGAGCATGAATACAGCAACTGTGTGCCAAGAGACAGAGGGCAGAAATGATTATGCAACCTCTGGTTAGTTTTGTGGGGGATGGAGGAGTTGCATTTAACCAGACACAGTTGTACCAGGTTGTGCCCTGATCACTTTCCTGCTTCCAGTACAATGCAGCCCATGGTGGGGAGGGGAATCATCAATAGTTCTCCTGCCTCATTGTCATTTGAGGCCTTTACTGGACAATTAAAGTCCACTTGAGGGCTTTACCCTACTGGCACTGTGTTACCCCAACAATGTGCAGTGTGTTCACCATGAGGGCAACTTGAAAAGAAAGCTGGTACAAATAAGAGGTTTTCCATTAAAGTCAGAGAAGAGGAAGAATTTTTTTTCTGCTCTTTGGAAGCATCTTGCTCAGAGAATGGAGGAGGCAGAGTCTTAAATATTTAGCAGGCTGAATTAGATAGATTCGTAACTAATAATTAGGCGGAGGTGATAGGTGGAAAGGTAGAGCTGGAGTCAAGATCAGGTCAATCATATTGAATGGCAGAAGAGGCTTGAGGAGCCAAATGTTAAAGTTAATGAATGGTTTAGCTATCAAGCAACATTTTTGGATGGTGTTGAACTTCCTGATTGGAACTGGCATCACATTCATCCAGGCAAAGAGCAAGGATTGCTGTCCTGGCTTGAGCCTTCTAATCAGTGGGAAGGAATTAGGTGCTGGATTAATTGTAACAAATACTCAGTTTTTCTTCAAACTGCAAGAGGTAAATCTTTACATTTACTTTGGTGCAATCTATCTTCTCTTAGCCTATTCTCACCTCACAGCCACAATTGGATCTGCCTTCACCACACAATGACCCAGTGATATCATTGCAAGACTATTAATCCAGACACCTCGTTTATTCTATGAAGCTAGGCTCAAATCCTGCCCTGGCCAACAGTGGAAGTTGAATTAAATAAAAATCTGGAATTAAGAGTCTAATGATACCCATGAAACCATTGTCAGTTGTTGGAAAAACCAACCTAGTCCATGAATGTACTTTAGGGAAGGAAATCTACCATCCTTATCTGGTCTGGCCTGCCTCTTAATTCTTAACTGTCTTAAGTCCTTAAGGCTCAAGTCCTGTGAACAATTTTCTCCAATTTAGCACATTCAGACCCTTGATAATTTTGAACGTTCCTCAACTCACTTCTCTCCAGGAGGGACAGCTTTCCCTAATTTATCCAGTAACTCAATTCCCCTCATCCTTGAGCCATTTTTGTAAACCTTTTCTGATCCCTCACTAATTCCATCATATTCACATTTTAATGGCAGGCTATGTGATAACAAGGCCTTGTGTGTGGGGTAGGGGCTAGGGCATAGGAGACTTCAGGCCTTCAAATTATTTCCCACAGCTACCTGGACTATACATCCTCACACCCTGCTTCCTGCCAAGACTCCATTCCATTCTCTTAGTTCCTCTGTCTCTGTTGCATATGTTCCAACGAAGCCAACTTTGACAAGGCAACCTTCAAAATATCCACCTTCTTCCTTAACTGAGGATTCCCAGCACCATTATTGACAGGGCCCTCAACCGGGTCTGAACCATCTCCCAGACTTCAGTCCTCACCCCTCTCTTCGTCCAGCAACAGCGATAGGTTTCCCCTTGTCCTTACCTACCATCCCACCAGCATTCACATCCAGAAAATTATCAGCCGCCATTTCTGCCACCTCCAGCAAATTGCTACCACCAGAACACCCTTCTCCTCCCTTGTCCATGTTCCACAGGGATTGTCCCCTCTGGGACATCCTGGTCCATCCTTCCTCCCATTATCCTCCCACAGCCCCATGGCACCTTCTACTGCAATTGCCACAGGTGTAACACTTGCCCATTTACCTTCACCCTCCTCAATATGAAAGGGCACAAACATACATTCCAGGTAAAGCAGTATTTTCATGTACTTCTTACAATCTAGTCTACTGCATTTGCTGCTCACAATGTGGTCTCCTCTACATTGGGGACTGAAGTGTAGACTGCCTGACTGCTTCGCAGAATGTCTATGTTCTGCCTGCAAAAAACACCCTGAGCTTTCAGTTGCCTGCCACTTGAGCACACCACCCTGTTCCCTAGCCAGCATCACTGTCTCAGGCCTGCTGCAGTGCTCCAGTGAAGCTCAGCGCAAGCTGGAAGAACAGCACCTCATTTTCTACTTGGGGACCTTGCAGCCCTCTGGACTCAATATGAAGTTT
Source organism: Chiloscyllium plagiosum (assembly GCF_004010195.1). Classification (NCBI taxonomy): domain Eukaryota; kingdom Metazoa; phylum Chordata; class Chondrichthyes; order Orectolobiformes; family Hemiscylliidae; genus Chiloscyllium; species Chiloscyllium plagiosum. Next base: position 63,267,947 of record NC_057724.1, read on the forward strand.
TAGGGCCTGAATTCTCCCATGTCCTACCCCCCAACCCCTCAGTCCAGGCCTTGTTATCACATTGTCTGCTATTACACACTACCTATTGTTGGCAAAAGTGAGGACTGCAGATGCTGGAGATCAGAGTCGAGAGTGTGGTGCTGGAAAAGCACAACAGGTCAGGCGGCATCTGAGAAGCAGGAGATTCGACATTTCGGACAAAAGCCCTTCATCCGGAAAGCCCATTATTGGCCTCTAACGATCTCCATTAACAGCTAGTCACCCTCCCAGTCAGATCACTATCACCTCCTTTGTCTGTCCAATTGTTCTTTTCTCTCTTTGATCTCTATCCCCACATATCATTTACTCCTTTACACCCTCTCCCTGACCTATCTTCTGCATATAAACCAACATTTTCCTAGCTACCATCAGTTCTGAGGATCACTGGACCCAAAACTTTAACTCTGAGTTTTCTTCACAGATGCTACCAGAGCTTCTGAGCTTTTCCTGCAACATCTGTTTTTGTCAGCATGAACTAGTTGGACCAAAGGGTCTGTTTCCCTGCTGTATGACTCTATGACTCTCTGGTTGCTCGCTCATTAGAAACAGATGACTAGTGGTGGCTTAACCTGAAGGTCACCACATCTCGGACAAGGGGAGATGTTGAGAATGACAGTCTTTCATGGTAACCGCAATCAGTGTGGGAATTCAACCCACGCTTTTGGTATAACCCCTGCATCACAAACCCTCCCCTGCGTCTGAGGAGAATTAGAAGATTACAGCCAGTGCCACAATGATGTTCACTTTTACTTCCTGCAGTATCCCTTGTTGCAACTCATTGATTTTTTTGTGTCTTATCAGCTTTAAGCATAGGCACCACCTCTTTATCAGCTGTGGTTTGACTAATGTTTACGAAACTTTGGAAAACAACAAGTTTAAAAGATGAAATTATTCACCTTTTACATGGTGGCACGGTGGCTCAGTGCTTAGCACTGTTGCCTCACAGCACCAGGGTCCCAGCTTCGATTCCAGCCTCGGTTGACTGTCTGTGTGGAGTTTGCACATTCCCCCTGAGTCTGCGTGAGTTTCCTTCTGGTGCTTTGGTTTCCTCCCACAATCCAAAGATGTGCAGGTTAGGTGAATTGGCCATGTTAAATTGCCCATAGTGTTAGGTGCATTAGTCAGAGGGAAATGGGTCTGGATGGGTTACTCTTCGGAGGGCCAGCATGGACTGGTTGGGCTGAAGGGCCTGTTTCCACACTGAAGGGAATCTAATCTTATTAAGTATTCAGAAACAAGAGTTCATGATTTTAAACGTTGATAGTGAATTATTTGACGTAAATAGTAATAGTTTGTACCTCAGAAAATTAGTCAGGAGCTTCTGGAGAAGGACAGAATTGTTCACGCAGTGAGCAAGGATAAATGAAGAGCTGAGACCAATTGAATAACTTGCTGGAATGGTTTAGATTTTCTGGTTTGGAAGCAATTCTCATGTTTCAAGAAATTACCTGGTCCAGCTCACTTCAACAAGCCAGGTTTGCACATTGTCTGGACTATTTCTCCATTATTTAATCTACACTGAGAAAATTTTCAGTTGAACAACTACTGTCTCTGTAAAGTGAATTGCTTATAAACACAAGGATGTAAGCTAATATTATAAACTATTATTCAGTAAGGGCTGTCAAAAAATCATTTTTAAAATTAATTTGGAATTAAATATTCAGCACAGAAATGAGAAAGCTTAAGAACCTTAACAGCCAAACTTTAATAAATATTTAAAGACACTGCCAAATATTGTTGGAACAGGGTTTTATTAAACAACACATGAAAGAGGAATCTTTACAGTGATGCAATCTGATCAAAGATTCCACAAAAAGAAACTTTCAAATGAGCTATTATTAGTTCTCATTTTCATCCATCTACCTCTGTATCTAAGGTGTCAACTACAGTTCACTGATCACAGTCATAAGGTTGTTGTTTGAAATCCCACTCAAGAGACCTGAGAACATAATTCAGGCTGTCACTCCAGAACAGTGCTAAGGGATTGCTATATTGTTTGTTTAACTTAACTGTAAGGGGCATGATTTAGAAGTTTGCAGAAGAAATCAAAACTCTGTTTGATAACAAGAAAGAAAGCTGTAGACTGCAAGAAGATATCAATGGCCCAGCCAGATGGACAGAAAATGTAATTCAATGTGGAGAAGTGTGATCATGTACTTGGAAAAGGCAAATAAGCCAAGGGTATGCAGAAGAGATGGAAGTATTCATTCATCCATAGAAGGACCTCATTTGCAGACAGACAGGAGACATTCCTATATTAGGCAAGGCAGAGAGCAGGTGAGCAGAGAAGTTATGTTAGAGATGGAAAAAACAGTAAGTTAAACCTCAACTAACATTTCTGAGCATCATACTATAGAAAGTATGTGACTGCACAAGAGATGGTAAAAGGAAACATTTCCTGGAATGAGGAACTTTAATTACAAGAAAAGAATATCCAAAGTCTCGTGCAGTTTTGTCTGGAACAGAAGACAATGAGGGAAGATTTAACAAACAGATCTCCCCTGCTTCTTCTGTCTTTTTTTCCCATTTCCTTCTTTTTTTTTCCCAATTTGTTTCCCTTTTGGTGTGTTCCTCTGATGCAGAGTGGGCTGGAGGCATGGTGCATAGTGGACTAAAGGCCTGAGCGATGCGGGTACAGCCAGCAGGCTGGATATCTGAGTAATGCAGGACCGTTGTTGGACTGGGAACCGATGAGGGCAGTCAGTGGCTTGTGAGCCCAGTCAGGCCATGTGTGGAAGCCCATTGCATGGATCTGCTACAGACCCTTTATAGAGAGTCTGTAATAGTTATCTTTTTAACTTTACTTCTTATTTTTCTAATGTTAACCATGAATAACTGCAAAGAAATGTAACTTTTTTCCTCTATTTCTCTTCTTTGTATCTAAGTTTTGTACTTAGATACTTTGTACCTAAGATGGCGCCATTGGGGTGACATTGTAAACTTTTCACTATACTCCTGTACTTCTGTACTTGAGAATAAAGGATATTCTTGGAGTGGCACAGTGGCTCAGTGGTTAGCACTGCTGCCTCACCGCATCAGGGTCACAGGTTCGATTCCACCCTCAGGCAACTGTCTGCGTGGAATTTGCACATTCTCCCCATATCTGTGTAGGTTTCCTCCCACAATCCAAGGATGTGCAGGTCAGGTGAATTGGCCATGCTAAGTTGCCCATAGCGTTAGGGAAATGGGTCTGGGCGGGTTACTCTTCGAGGGTCGGTGTGGACTGGTTGGGCCGAAGGGCCTTTTTCCACAATGTAGGGAATCTAATCTATTCTAAAATTATGAGGGCCCTAGATAAATAGAATGGCTAGGAAGAACATGTCTCCATGAGCAGAGAGGTCAATAACCAAGGGATATTGATTTGATGTGTGATGTACTATGTGTAACTTACATAATTTTCAATATCATTCAGTTTTGATTTATGATTGTTGTATATGAACTAGTGGCATTTAGATTTTCTGTGTGTTGAAGGGATTTACTGATTAACTTGTAAATATTTCTGTAGCTATGGTGATTTATTTGAAAAAGATAGTCTGAGTGACAGTTTTGGAGAGTAATGAAATTATTTTTACACAGGTAGATTTTACTAGGGAGCAATAAAGACAAAGTCAACAGAGTAATAAAAGCTACAGATGCTGGAAATCCAAAATAAAATAAAAATATAGAGGGTTGGAGAAACTCAACAAGTCTGATAGCATTTATAGAACATAGAACATTACAGCGCAGTACAGGCCCTTTGGCCCTCGATGTTGCGCCGCCCTGTCATACTAATCTGAAGCCCATCCCACCTACACTATTCCATGTAGGTCCATATGCCTGTCCAATGACGACGTAAATGCACTTAGACTTGGCAAATCTACTAGCATTGCAGGCAAAGTATTCCATACCCTTACTACTTTCTGGGAAGACAATCAGAGTTAATATTTTAAGTCTAATGTGACTCGCCTTCAGAGATTCTTTCCCACCACCCCTCCTCACAGAAAGCCAGCAGTTGGCATTGATCTTGATGCAGTCTAAGGCTGTTGACCAGCACATAGATAGTCAACACCATTTTTCCTGCTATCCCATCTCCGTTCTGCACTGATTCAGGAATGGCCGTGGATCTGGACATTGCTTGATTATGGCTTTGCCGTTTGTTCCTGCATCATGAGTGCTGAGATTGCAGGCTTTCAGCTTTGTGAACCCATCCTTTAAAAATGACCATGTGGGTATCTTGTTTCTGGTTCAGAGGATTGGAGGAGTTACAAACTGGATTTGATGTCATGCAGATACCCTGGAAGAGGATGCCCCATTGTGGAGTTGTGCAGACAAAAAAAGTGTGCTTGGGGGCTCCAGCAATGTGTTTAATGTTTAAAAATAAGGATTAACAAATAAATCATCTCTCCAATCCTCACTCTCAAGTCCCCATCCATGCCAATCCATGCCACCTAATGCCTTTCATCAAGCCCAAACCTTCACACACTCCACGTCCACCTATTCCCCTGTACTGCCCCCACTCAATTATGGCCCTTATGTCCACTTAGTACATATGCCATTTAAATCATTAGGATTCGAGTAAAGTAATAATGAAGTTTTGTTTCAATTGCATGTAAACCTGAAATGTATCCAGTTTTGAGCTCCTTATCTTAGGAATGATATTATTGTCATAGAGGCAGTGCAACAAAGGTACACCAGAATTGTCCCCAGAATGGTGGGACTAACCTATAAAGGTCAAAAATATGCTTGTCAATTCAGGCTACCACCTACAACTAGACGAAAGTGAGGACTGCAGATGCTAGAGATCAGAGTCAAGATTAGTGGTGCTGGAAAAGCACAGCAGGTCATTCCTGATGAAGGGCTTTTGCCCAAAGCGTCGATTTTCCTGCTCCTGCCTGACCTGCTGTGTTTTTCCAGCACCTCTCTAATCTTGACTACCACCTACAACTTGCAGTCCTTTCACCTACCCTGCCAACTCATCTATTATCCATCATGGGCAGACCGAAGGACTCATGCATAGATTATATTAAAAAAACTATTAAACAAAATAAGTGCATTAGTGTTTCATTCATTAATAAAAAAACAAATGTAGCACATTTAAATGGCATCACCTCAATAACAGCCTTATAAAACATTTCATTCAAAATAGAAGTAACATTGGAATTCAAATTATCAAATTAATTCTGAAATCACTTATAGCTTTTAATCAAACTAGGAAATAGAAACCATCTCACTGAGATCATGGATCATGATGAAATCAGTCATTCTACATTAATTAAGTAACAGAAGCAGTCAGGCTAATGTCAACAGATATTAAAAATGGAAAGCAAACTTTTTGTTTATCTCCCCATTTTTCAAAACTTAAAAGGTAATGAATGTTCGAGGCTTTATAATCTTGATCGGTCCCTTGGACAGCTTTGATAGTCCGAATGAGTTTATGTACCTTTAAGCAATTACAAGTGGCACCTGATCTCACCAAAGGGGTACATTAACCCTCCAAAATAATCCCCTGGCTATCTAAGTGAATCCATAAGATTCAAATGTGTTCTTATCTGGTTTAATCTTCACATTTCCATCTTCTGGCATTCCTGTAAGACCATACAGGAATGGAAATAGCAGATAGGAACATAGGAAAATGAGTAGGCCCTTCAGCCCATCAAGCCTGCTTCCCCATTTGATATGATCATGGATTATTGAACACATCAAAGTCTTTTCACAGTTTCACCATTGATCATCAAACATTTATCAACCATTACTTTAACTATATTCAAAGACTGGGTTTCCACTGACATCTGGGTCAGAGAACTTCGCATGTAGACCACCACTGAGTAATGAAAATTTTTATGTTTAAATTGTGATCCCTGATTCTGTACCCTCCAATCAGGGAAAATATCTTACTGGCATCTATCCTTTCAAACATTTTGTGGAGGTACTGGTGTTGGACTGGATTGAACAAGGTCAAAAGTCACACAATACCAGGTTATAGCACAAAGGGCTTGTTTGAAAACATTAGCTGGTGTCGTGTGATTTTTGACCTTTATAGGTTAGTCCCACCATTCTGGGGACAATTCTGGTGTACCTTTGTTGCACTCCCTCTATGACAATAATATCATTCCTAAGATAAGAAGCTCAAAACTGGATACATTTCAGATTTACATGCAATTGAAACAAAACTTCATTATTACTTTACTCGAATCCTAATGATTTAAATGGCAAGCTGTCTTCATAAATCATGATTTGGAGATGCCAGTGTTGGACTGGGGTGTACAAAGTTAAAAATCACCAACACCAGGTTATAGTCCAACAGGTTTAATTGGAAGCACTAGCTTTCAGAGCACAGCTCCTTCACCAGGTGGTTGAAGGAGCATCGCTCTGAAAGCTAGTGCTTCCAATTAAACCGGTTGGACTATAACCTGGTGTTGTGTGATTTTTAATTTCATAAACCATGCAACATGAATCCAGAGCCAATTCCATTCCTGCCCATTACCCCCAAACAAATCAGAAATGCTGTGTTCACAGGGCAAGATTTCTGAGGAACTCCACTATTTTCCCATGTTGGAAAGTCCCCCCAATATACTGAAAATCTGGGGCCCTTTCTTCATACGTTCACTTATGCTTTTGAGGCAAGTGTTCTTGAATGGAACAATTACCTTTTTTTCTACTTGTCTACCAAAGACAATTATAATTCCTTCTCATAGCTGAGCTTAGCTTATTGCAATTAACCCTATCATTTAATTATCCAAATGTTTCCACGTATTTCTGCTGCACCTAATACAGTTCTGAAATAAAACTGGTGGTGATCTTAAGGATGGGATAACATACAAAAATATATCGCATAACAACTGAATTAGTGAATTGGCACTAAATGACTCATGGATAAATGCAGACTTCTGCAAAATACAAATAAAAGCAATTGAGCTTTTCATGTATCATTTATAATTATATTACAATTCAGGCAGCTTCACAATACCTGCTTTCTGAATTATCAAAATGACTTTCGTATCAACACTTTGGCCCAATTGACAAAAGAAATTGCAATGTTTTTGCACTGTGTTCTTCACTTTAAATTCTATCTCTGTAAGTGTTATTTGAGATGGTTCCCTAATGTTAACATAATCATAGTGTCAAATTGGCAATCATTTCGAACCCAAGAAATCAACTTCTAAAAGTATAAATACATATTTACTGTATGGTGAGATTATTCATACTTAGATCGAGAAACAAAATATTACATTTCTCAACTAGAACTACTTGAAAATTGTCTCTCAGCACTGAAACCAAAAGGAAAGATGCCTTGTATCTGAATACCCACGTACTGTTCAATACACATCATGCGTAGTGGAAGGCTACAGCTAAAGGTGAGACAGTTTGTCTTAAAGTTACTTACCGGTAGCGGGCAGCGGTGTTTTTTTTTCACTCTTCACAGAAAGAGCGGGAGCAGCAGGGGGAAGTGACGAAGACCAGAGGGGCAGCCGGGAAGGAAAGCAGTGAGTATAAATACTCACCCTTCGACGCCAACGGTCATTTTGAGTGTGAGCAGCAGCAGAGTGTAAAGGAACCCGGAAGGCTACAACTAAGGTGAGACAGTTTGTTTTAAAATTACTTACCGGTAGCAGGCAGCGGTGTTTTTTTTCTCTCTCTACAGAAAGTGCGTGAGCAGCAGGGGGAAGTGACTAAGACCAGAGGGGCAGCCGGGAAGGAAAGCAGTGAGTATAAATACTCACCCTTCGACGCCAACGGTCACTTTGAGTGCGAGCAGCAGCTAAGGTAAGACTGTTTGTTTGAAAATTACTTACCGGTAGCGGGCAGCAGTGTTTTTTTTCTCTCT
>NC_057724.1:63278326-63355271 GCF_004010195.1 Chiloscyllium plagiosum
GACAGGCTGCCTACTTGCGGAACGTTTCAGAGAACACCTCTGGGACACCCGGAACAACCAACCCAACCACCCCGTAGCCCAACACTTCAACTCCCCCTCCCACTCCACCAAGGACATGCAGGTCCTTGGACTCCTCCATCGCCAGACCATAGCAACACGATAGCTGGAGGAAGAGTGCCTCATCTTCCGCCTAGGAACCCTCTAACCACAAGGGATGAACTCAGATTTCACTTTGGTAAGAGTAACAAAAAGATGGGGTACTGGGCTAATGGTCGGATACTTGGTAGTGTGGATGAGCAGAGGGATCTTGGTGTCCATGTACACAGATCTTTGAAAGTTGCCACCCAGGTAAATAGTGTGGTGAGGAAGGCATATGGCGTACTGGCTTTTATTGGTAGAGGAATTGAGTTCCGGAACCCTGAGGTCATGTTGCAGTTTTATAAGACTCTGGTGCAGCCTCATCTGGAGTATTGTGTGCAGTTTTGGTCGCCATACTATAGGAAGGATGTGGAGGCACTGGAATGGGTGCAGAGGAGGTTTACCAGGATGTTGCCTGGTATGGTAGGAAGATCATATGAGGAAAGGCTGAGGCACTTGGGGTTGTTTTCATTGGAGAAAAGAAGGTTTAGGGGTGACTTGATAGAGGTGTACAAAATGATTAGGGGTTTTGATAGGGTTGACCGTGAGAACCTTTTTCCACGTATGGAGTCAGCTATTATGAGGGGGCATAGTTTTAAATTAGGGTGTGGTAGGGTTTTCATTGGAGAAAAGAAGGTTTAGGGGTGACTTGATAGAGGTGTACAAAATGATTAGGGGTTTTGATAGGGTTGACCGTGAGAACCTTTTTCCACGTATGGAGTCAGCTATTATGAGGGGGCATAGTTTTAAATTAGGGTGTGGTAGGTATAGGACAGATGTTAGGGGTAGGTTCTTTACTCAGCGAGTCATGAGTTCATGGAATGCCCTGCCATTAGCAGTGGTGGACACTCCCTCTTTATGCGCATTTAAGCGGGCATTGGATAGGCATATGGAGGATAGTGGGCTAGTGTAGGTTAGGTGGGCTTGGATCGGCATAACATCGAGGGCCAAAGGGCCTGTACTGCGCTGTATTCTTCTATGTTCCATGTTCTATGCAATCAGAGTCATTAAAAACTATTTGAACACACAGTACAGAGTAGGAAAAGGCTACATTTTCACATTTTAGCAGTATGAGGACTATTTGAAAATGTGATGCAAATATGAAATGCAATTAATATAGATACGGTGAAGGAATGCAGTAAGTATCCCTGCAGTGGTGATTTGGGGAAGCAGGCTGGCATTGGATAAGATGAGTGCCATAGAGTCACAGAGATGTACAGCATGGAAGCAGACCCTTCGGTCCAACCCGTCCATGCCGACCAGATATCCCGACCCAATCTAGTTCCACCTGCCAGCATCCGGCCCATATCCCTCCAAACCCTTCCTATTCATATACCCATCCCATTGGGGCATGGCACGTAGTTAATGAGACAAGTGTTGGATGATACGTAATCAGAGCTGAAAACGTGTTGCTGGAAAAGCGCAGCAGGTCAGGCAGCATCTAAGGAGCAGAAGAATCGACGTTTCGGGCATGAGCCCTTCTTCAGTCTCATGCCCGAAACGATGATTCTTCTGCTCCTTAGATGCTGCCTGACCTGCTGCGCTTTTCCAGCAACACATTTTCAGCTTTGATCTCCAGCATCTGCAGTCCTCACTTTCTCCTGATATGTAACCAGACTTGCTAGACATCAAGGAGATAAACTCTAACTGAAATTTGACAAAAAATTATACTTAGTCAAAATATAGTAAGATACAGGCTGATGGAGCATTCAGTGAGTCTTGCACAAGATCTCTCACCTATCTCCTTGTGTTTGTTACCATGCCAAACCAATTGATCGTAATTGCATCTATTCCTATCTTGCAATAAGCCATACCTTGTTATTTAGAGCAAGTGCTTCTTCTTCTTCTTCTGACTGCTATGTGTTTTATCACCTGTCAATGATAATTAGATAGACCATTAGAGTTGGCATAGAAAGGAGCATTGCTGGCAGCAGATTACATCAACCACTAGCCATCAGTGCTTGCTACCCAAAGTCCAATACAGTACGGTGATGAAATTGATACCAATACTGAAATACCTTATAGTAACAACAGGACTGAGAATTTATTTGACCCAGAACGGAGAAGTTTGAAGACAAGTGATTTTACCACTTTAAGAATATTGTCATTTTATGAAATCACAGGCAGCCAGTCAACTACTGAGACACAGAAAATGATAGTCTGTTGCTGTGATGGGAGCAGCAACTGGGTCAAAGTAGCAATCGGGAAGGAAACGTATCACCTCAGGTTGTATCAGCGGCACGGGAAGATAATGTGAGCTCAGAAAAGCATGAACACTAATTCAGGTATGACACAGGTCTTTGAGAAGAAGGCTCTGTGGCAACTATTAGGAGCTCTGGGAGTAATATTAGAGACCCTTCAGGACTTGACACCCTTCCAATAAATGGTGTCAAAGACCAGGCTGAGAAGAAGTGAAAGGACTGCTCACCTTTCAAAGTGTCACTGAAATTGTGAATAGACTCTCCAAAGCTTAGCTGGAGTAGACAAAGCAAGAATCAGAAATTAATTTATGCTGAGGGGACAATACCAGAAAACTCACATCAGTTTAATTAAGGGCAAAGAACGACCAATTCATAAGGCTTGAAGAAAGAGGTCTTCAGAAGAGATAGTTACGAGCACCTTAAGACTTTCAGAATATTTGGACATGCAGGATTTAAATCATCATTTCAGTAGGGAGATTTAATAAGGCCACAATCAAAGAAGTTTATATTCAAAGATTATGCGAATAGTTGTGCACTGCGTTTTTGGTCATGAAAGGCAGAAAAATGTTAATTTCCTCTGGGAAGAAGAGGAAATCTTCACTGTGTTTGTAGAAGGGATAAAAATCTTATACAATGCAGGCAGGATAGAGGAGAATTTGAGGTCTATGACTATCGTATCATTATTCAAAAAGGGTAGGTGGGATAGACTAAGTAAAATTATAGCCCAATCTCTCTGACTTCACTGATGGACACTGATGGATTACTGGAACCAATGCTAAGAGATAGGATTACCTGTCACTTACAAAGGCACTGATTAATTGTGAATAGGCAGCATGGTTTTGTTGAAGAGAAGGCCATGTTTTATAAACATCATTTAATATTTTGAGCAAATAACAAGGAGAATTGATGAGGATAGTGAAATGGATGTTGTCTGTATCAATTTCAGTAAGACATTTGGCAAGGTCCCACTGGTCAGAAAATTAAAGCCCATAAGATGCAGGGAAATGTGAATAGTTGGATCCAAAATTTGTTCAATGGTGATAAATAAAGGATAATGTTTTTTGCAAATACAAAATAGTTCCTAGTAATCTTCCACAAGGCTCAAGACTTGATCCCTTCCTATTTGTGGTATAAAGTATATTAATGATTTAGACTTAAATGTGGAAGGCATGATTGGGAAATCTGCAGACCCCATAAAAATTGTCTGTGTAGTACATTGGGAAGATTGGTTCTACTGAATAGTGGAACAAACAGCATTGTGTTCAATACCAGAGCTTAGTGACGCTTAAGATATCTTATGGGGTACATGCTTCCTGGTCAAGATAACATGGCTTGACAGACTAGGACAGACATTTGTATGCAATTGTATTTCAGTACAAACACCCCATTTTCGACACACAAGAAATGGCATGCATTATTGATATATTTTTAGTTACATAAGTTACCAATTATATACACTACCTTTCTGATACCTTAGTAGTTCATTATCTCCATCATATATTGCACACAAACATTTTAAGCCATCTCTAGATGGGGCTCATGTCTTATGCTGTCGCTAGCTGTTGATCTGGGTGATGGTGCTTCGCTCAGGGATGTTGTTACTGTGCCATTTGTTGCTGCCGTTGCTATTCTATTTCTGTTGCTGGGTTGCTGTGACCTCTGGACCTGATGTGTGATATGTGTCCTGTGCAGATGGTGCATTCACTTCTTCCTGGCGTTTACAATGTCTACCTTGAGTTCTTTTTTTGCTCTTCAGAGAGAATTATATGGACTATATTTTGAACAGTTTCTTCCCAACAACAATCTTTTCTAAAACCTTTCAAGTTTCACAACATCCTTCCGATAGGAAGGAGACCAGAATTGCACGCAATGTGGAACTTCAAATAATTTACACATTGCAACAAGTGGGAGTATCTCCTGATAATTTCCTCTTTTCCATACAGAGTAAGTTGAAACACCGACTGTTTATTCTCCAAAGCTCTACACAGTTTTTTTTTCTCTTTAATACTGTTCCTGTCATATCTTTCCGATGACAATGCTGTCATTTATCACAAAGTTTGGATTCTTACTATGCTGTTAGTCGAAGGAATGATGTTACCAATGAGAGAGTCTTTAGAGAGGCATTGCCAATGATCAGATTTACGTTAACTTGATTCGCAGTTTCATGAATCATTTCTCCTTTTACAGAAAGGAGATACAGAGCAAAGGCATCCCTCCCTAAAATGAGGTACCACGCTCTCCCACACCCCCTTCCCTTTTAGCCCAGGATGCAGATGTTTCAGGTTTTGTACTATGGTGGAGAATTTTGAATGAAGATCCCATATAGACATACTTTGACAGTTAAGGTCCCCAGTAGGCCTAAGGGAAGACATGGCTGGCTGATTGCCCACCGACCATAATAAGGGGGATATCTCAAGAGTGGGTCAGAACGTAGTTGTCTGCCCAGCCACTTCATATTTTGGACTGGCTTCATCGCCCAACCCAGTGCCTGCAAATAAATCCTCTCGAATCCAGAAGGCCTGGAGTGTGACCAAACCAAAAGTGGTTCAAGACTTTTCTCAAAATCACAACCCTCGCCCCACCAAACCCAAGTCTGACTGCCTGTTTCAGGTCGAGATCTCAAAGGGCTCCTTTATTCTGAATTATTTATGGAAAGAATGGAAGGAGGATAAAGCGCATGAAAACTTAATGAGATAAAAGTGAAAAAAGCATTAAATATTTCTGACTGTGCAAATGTAATGAAGTTGAAGGCATGCACCATATCTTTAAGAGAGACTGAATGCTGTTCTGAGCTGAGAGCTTACAGGTACCTGTGATATGGTGAGATAGCAATCTCAATGTGTACTGGGCAATTGAAAATGTGTAATATTTGGCTATGAAATGGATACCTGAGTTTGTTGCGGTTTTGACAACAATTCAAGTTTAACCAATCAGTTTAAATTATGCCCCAGGATACCAAAACCCATTTGAGTTTGAGTTTATTGTTTTGCCATCATCAAACCAATGAGATGATCTGATGTTGGGGATATAAAAATGCAGGCATTTTGAAAATTGCAGGCACTGCAACTGCCATCAACACAGATCCAAGGAATTAGGAAACACTCTCTATCAAAGATACCTTTTCATGTGAAACATACTTGCAGTTAAAAAAAAAGACGACCTCGGGAGATTTTCAGCCAGAAGAAGACAGACATTGAAGATGATAGCCTTGTATGTTTTTGAAATTAAGTTGGTGTAATTTAATAAGTTTTATTGGAATAGCATATTGTTGTGGAGTTGGAGGCAGCTAATAAGCAGTTCAGAGAAAGGGGAGCTTAGAGTTGTGAATAGATGTTGTTTAATGTTCACTTTCAGAGTCAAAGAATAAACAAATTTTATTTTCTTTATGTGGGAGAAAGGAAAACCATTTTGCCTACAGACCACTTGCTTACAGAAACCATGTTAGTCCCTAGCTAAAAGAGGGCCTACCTACAATGCCATCGATGACTCAAATTAGCTATACAGGGGAACCTTGATTATCTGAATAACACAGGCGGGAAGTATTTTGTTCAGATAATCGAATGCCAGATAACACAATTTAGCCAAGCATCAGGATCTTGTAATTTTGTTCGGATAATCCGAAATTCGGATAATCAAATGCTGGATAATCGAGGTTCTTCTGTACTCACAAATGAACCATTACCTCATCGGAGGAACATGTTATCTAAATGACTCACTATTGGGATTCCCTAACTCACAATTACACTGTCTCTCCAGAAGCCCCAAAGGTTCTCTCTGCCTCCCCAGGAATCCAGCCGACTCAATGCTCACGCAGACTAGATGTCACCAAGATGCTCAATATGGGTGACCACAGCCCTATAGGACTATTTGTAGATAGGATACTCCTGTTTACTTTATCAATCCCTTTAGATTAGCAAACCTCCTGTTGCTATTGTTTAACTGACCGATACTGCCTGGCCTGCAGCATTGTTTTGCCCGTTTCAATAATGTCTAACTATCAACTGTAATCAGAACTGTATTGTCTTGTAATTAATATTGATCTCTTGTAACCCTATAAAACTGTTTGTGCCTGGACTTCAGGAAAGAGGCTGAGACGCATCTATGCAGAGTGGCCATTCTGTACCTGTGTGGTCAATTTCTCTTCCCACAATATCGTGAAATAAATCAGTGTGTGTCAATTTCACAAGGTCCGTGTACAAGTTTTATTCACAGTTGGACAATTCTCTGACACTTTAAGTAGTGGAATTTGAGAATTCTCCGACACTCATAGTTTAACAGATTATGAGACAAGGTGAGCTTTTCTGGGTGTTTGGTTTAATTAACAGAAGGGTTCACCATTGTATCATAACAGCAAATATGAATGAAATATACTGTCCCAATGAAGAAAATTCCAAAAATTGGTCCATTTTTGATCAATCACAATGCCGTAAACATTGTACAAATATCTGCACACATTCTCTTTATAACATGTCACCATGAGACTGAATATCTTTGTAGTTATCCTTTGCTGGTACATTGTGTTCAACTGGGAGGGAAATGTTCTTTTTGCAAATTTAAACTCTTGATATTTAAAGCCAGTGGTTATTTCTAGCAAGTGGATTTATAAAAAGTGAATCATCTAAATAGTTCACCTCTACATCCCGCTGTACATCAGCAGCTAATGGAGTGCACATGAGAGAGAAGAGAGTGAGAGAGGTTTTATCTTAGTTGACAGCCTCAGGGGCTTTTTAAAGTCCTATTTACTGATCCAGACATAGTAAGAGCGTGTAAGTGAAAATGAGATTAGTATTTTTAAATTGGGGAAGATGTAGTCGATCAGGTGATTCAGAAAGAACACAGCAATTATCAAATAATGGATAATTGAGGAATGATGCAGGCATGATGGGTCTCTGATACTTCTATTTTTTATTGGTCGGAGAGATTGTATTACAAAAGTGCAAAATTGACACTGGCAAATAAATTAATTTCTGTGATCAAAGCGTGACTCTCCTCATTGTGGCTGATATGAAGACACCAGAGGCTTTTCAGAGTAGTGTTGTAGGTAGATCACAAGTTACCATTAATTCGGCTACATAAGGAATCTCACAGACAATCGAGTCCTGAAATAATGATTTAAACTGTATTGCACGGAGCAACCAAAATAAGACCCCTCAAGTAAGCAAGCTAAGCTTCACAACTCAACTGGCTATTATCTGACTGATGGTGGAATTTAGCTACCAACAGTGTCTGACTCCGATGTCCAGGATTAATCTTAATGCAGTGTTATTCTTCAAAGTTTTGCTGATGAAGAGTTCTGGTGTTGAATTCTTATACAGATTCTTGTCCTTTGGATCTATGTTGTGACGTTAGTGATGATCTTTTAGATTCTTTCCTCCAAAATATTGAATACACTTCTGGAGTCCTTGAGTGTGCAGTCTTCTGATCAGAAGAGACTCCTCTTTTCCTTGTTACATTTGGTCTCAACTGTCTGTTTAAAGAGCAAGCCTGTCTTGCAATTAACACTTTAAATTATCCAGCAAGGCTGGTCATTTCCCCATGTGGTATGAGGCATCCAGTTATCAAGCAGGTATCAAAACAGTTTGGTTTACGTAGCCTCAAGTCCTTCTTTCCCCAGGCATGACTCATTGCTTTCAATCTCCTAAGTAACAGTTTGTCTTTGTCCTTTAACAGCTTATTCCAGGTGGAGTTATTGCTAATCCCTTTATGTGTAAGTGCGATGTTTTTGATTCTTTCAATCCATGAACAGTTTTTTTTTAGAATTCCTACAGTGTGGAAACAGGCCCTTCGGCCCAACAAGTCCTCACCAACCCAAAGAGTAACCCATCCAGACCCATTCCCCTCCCCTATTATCCTACATTTACCCCTGACAAAGGCACCTAACCTACACATCCCTAAACACTACAGGCAATTTAGCATGGCCAGTTCATCTAACCTGCACAGCTTTGGATTGTGGGAGGAAACCAGAGCACCCGGAGGAAACCCACACAGACACGTGGAGAGGGCGCAAACTCCACACAGCCCAAGGCTGGAATTGAACCCAGGTCCCTGGTGCTTGAGGCAGCAGTGCTATCCACCCCTAGTTGTTCAAGTTCTGGATTTTCTAATATCACAATAATTTGGCATTCTCTTCTATGGGACTGTAAAGAAAGCCAGACTCTCTCTCTCTCCTCCATGCCAAACTCCACTATCCCCTTGTAACCTGTAAGACTTACCGAAGGTCCCATCACCTAACTTCCTCCTTAATCAGAAACTGATAAGCTGCCAAAGGAACATTCCTACATCCATTGTTCACCTCCTGGCAGCCACACTCTAGCATCTTCTCCTCTAAGAGTGGGGAACAGGGTGAGAGGTTGGGGTAGTGTTGCTCCTGAACTTAAAACATTTAAAAGAGACACAGGATTCTAAATAAGTCAGATTGTAACATAGGCCAGCAACTCATAGTATCAAAGAATCATACAGCATAGAAAAAGCCCTTTTGTCCTTTCAGGCAGCATGGTGACTCAGTGGTTAGGGTTGAAAAGTGTGGTGCTGGAAAAGCACAGCAGGTCAGGCAGCCTCCGAAGAGCAGGAGAGTCGACATTTCAGGCATTAGTCCTTCATCAGGAATGTGGAGAGGGAAGAGGGATGAGAGATAAATAGGAGGGTGGATGTGGGGCTGGGGAAAGGTAGCTGGGAAGACGATAGGTGGATACAGGTGGGAGGTAATTGTGATAGGTTGGTGGAACAATGGATGGGAAGGAAGATGGACAGGTAGGTCAGTTCAAGAGGGTGGTGCCAGGTTGGAGGGTTGGATCTAGGATGAGGTGGGTGGGAGGGGAGATTTAGAAACTAGTGAAATCAATGTTGATGTTGCATGGTTGGAGGGTCCCAAGGGGGAAGATGAAGCATATTTTCTCCAGGTGTCAGGTGGCTTAGATTTGGCAGTGGAGGAGGCCCAGGACTTGTATGTTCTTGGTGAAGTGGGAGGGGAAGTTGAAGTGGTCAGCAACAGGGCGGTGGGGTTGACTGGTGCAGGTGTTGTAGAGATGTTCATTGAAACATTTTGTGAGTTGGCATCCTGTCTCCCCAATGTAGACGAGAGCACATCAAGAGCAATGGATGAGGTGTTTGAATAAGGAGGAAAATCTCTGCTGGATGTGGGGCCTTGGATGGGGGTGGGGGGGGGGCGGGGGGGGGGGGGGGGGGGGGGGGGAGTTGTGAGCACAGGTTTTATACCTCCTGCAGTGGCAAAGCAGGTGCCAGGAGTGCAGGGTGGGTTGGTGAGGAGCATGGATCTAATAAGGGAGTCATGGAGGGAATGGTCTCTGCGGAATGTTGATAGGAGTGGGGAAGGAGATATATCTCTGGTGGTGGAGTCTGACTGTAGGTGGCAGAAATGACAGAGGATAATGCGGAGATTAGTGGGGTGGAAGGTAAGTATCGCGGTAGGTTCTATACTTGCAGTGGTTGGAGGGCTGGGGTTTGAGCTTCGAGGTGTGGGAAGTGGAGGAGGTGGGCTGGAGGGCATTATTGATCATGTGGGAGGGGAAATTGTGGTCCCTGAAGTAGGAGGACATTTGAGTTGTCCTGGAGTGGAATTGTTCCTCTCATAGGAGAAATGGTAGAGGCAGAGGAATTGGGAGTAACAGATCATGTTTTTGGGTGGGGGCAGGTGGGAGGAGGTGTAGTCAAGGTAGCTGTGGGAGTCACTGTATTTGAAATACATGTCCGTGTTGAGTCGGTCGTTGGAGATGGAAATAAAGATATCCAGGAAGGAGAGCAAGGTATCTGAGATGATCCATATGAACTTTAGGTCAGGGTGGAAGTTTTGGTGAAGTTGATGAACTGTTGAACCTCCTCGCAGGCGCCGATATAATCATCAATGTAGCGGAGGAAAAGGTGAGGGATGGTGTTGGTGTAACTGCAGAAGATGGACTGTTCCATGACAAAGAGGCAAGCATAGCTGGGATCCATGCAAGTGCCTATGGTCTGAAGGAAGTGGGAGGATTGGAAAGAGAGGTTGTTGAGGATGAGAACCTGTTCTGCCAATTGCATGAGTGTGTCAGTGGAGGGGGAATGGTTAAGTCAGTGGGAGAGGAAGAAACGGAGGGCTTTTAAGCCTTCACCATGAGGGATAGATGTGTTCAGGGACTGGATGTCCATGGTGAAGATGAGATAGTTAGGACTGCTGCCTCACAGCACCTGAGTTCAATTCCAGCCTTGAGTAACTGTGTACAATCTGTTCCCTATATCTGTGTGGGTTTCGTTTGGGCGTTCTGGTCCAATAGTCCAAAGATGTGTAGGTTAGTTGGATTGGCCTTGGGAAATTGCCAATAGTGTCCAGCAATGTGCAGGGTAGATGGATTAGCCATGGGAAGTGCAAGGTTACAGGGATGGGGTGAATTTGGGTAGGATACTCTTCAGAGGGTCAGTGTGGACTTGATGAGCCAAATTTCCTGCTGCCACACTGTGGGCATTCTGAGCCTTGGCTGCTAAAGGTCGAGCACCTTTTCACAATTTTGGGATAAGGAGGCCCAGAAGTGGATGCCAGTTCTTCATACTTGTATTAGATCCTGAAAGACTATTCAACTCATTCCAATCCATTCCCTCCCCCACCCCCCACTCACCACCGTTTCTGTGCTTACCTTCCTCTCCAAATCATTCTTCTCTTGCATGCACAATCATCCTTATAAAATTATTTTTTAATCTGTTTCAATTAGGTGGAAGATGTGCACTTTAAGTCAGCTATGAAAAAAACATTATTTCTAGTTCTTGCGCCAATTACCTACAATGTGTGTCTTCCACACAGTGACCTCCCTGTCAGTGGAAACGCTTTCTCCTCATTCAGTCTATCAAAATCGATCATTTGCATCGCTCTGCATTAGAACTGACCTGAGGTCATCACTCACATCAACAAGGTTTTAGCATTTGCATTCCCACCGTTTGAAGGAACACAGTCTAATGATTTTCCAACGTTAGTCACTTCATTAGCAATGACAGAGCACCAATGCAGCATCAGAAAAATTGTCTCTTAAATGTGAAAGGGATATTAATTTATTTTTATATCACTTTTATGACTGTATCACTGCCACTTTCTGTTACCAAGGAAAGACAGCTGACAATTGAAATCGAATAGGATCAGAAAGGGGTCAGTACCGAAAGTGACAGATCAGAGGCTGAGACTGGGGAGGAATCTTGATCATTGGGATTTTGTAATCAGCTTGGCATGTCATTGATGAAATTGTTACAACATAAAGAAAAAGAAAATGAAGCCAGCAGGAATTGGGATGAAGAAAATGGTGCAGGAATAAGAGGCACAGTTCCCTGTCAGTGGGTCTGCAGTCTGGTGGAGGGGGGGGCGGGGGCACAATCTTTCCCAGGAGGCCTTCCTGTTGCCCGCCCATCCACCACTGAGTTGTCCTCAATTTCATGGCGAGTAGTGAGACCCATTTTAGGCCGCTGAAAGGCTGCTTCTTGCCCTGCAGCAATTCTGTGCCTAGCAGGAGGAGTTCCGGGACAGGGTGGAGAGGAATGTCCGGCACAGCACTCTACTCAAGCTTTATTCAGGAAAAGATGGGGCTGGTGGTTGTGGAGGGAAGAGGGAGAGGAACACCTCTTTAAGGTTTTTGCGAAGATCTGTAGCTTGGGTTGTGGATAAGGTAGTTGGTTAACTTGCTGAGCTGCTGGGATATTGTGCAGTACCTAACTGGGTAACACCATCACTAACAACGGTCTGTGGTAATACCTGTTGTCTGAGGCATTCATGGAGGGAGTGGAGTTGTTCATGGGTAACGCTCTGTCGGTTGGCAAAGGACTCCCATCATCAGGACACATAGAGCGTGTTGCGCCAGTACATCTTTATTCACTACCTCAGGAGCACCTCTAGTAATGAATCCCTTTCCACTTCCCATCATGGATTTCCTATCCCTTCTGAGTCTCTGCTTTCCGATGCTGAATGTTCTGTACTCAGTAAAGATTGATGTTTTTAATCCTTCCGTGCTGCCATCTTAATGAATTTCAGGCATGACATAATGTGGAGCTCTTCTTTAATTGCCTTCACCTGCATGCCCATTTCTTTGGACAAGTGTCCTCTCCCTGCCCCACAGATCCCTTCACTCACCTCCAACACTTTCCCTCCATCCAGACCCCCTTCCTTTGGCTGTTTATCTGCACTTGACCTATTCATCGAGTTCAGGCAGACAACTCTTAATCCGAAATCCCGAAATCCGAAAAGATCCAAAATCTGAAGGTTTCTTAGTGAAGTTTTATTTCTCATTAACAATGTTATTTGGCGTGCAAACAGTAAACCCAACTGCACACCCACTTGATGCGTGTCACTCAGGTGCAACTTTGGTGGGGGGGGGGGGGCATGGTCCAGCACTGGCTGGCCTCAATTCTGTTTCAGGGCCCATTTTATTCACAGTGCTTCTGCTCTTTGGTAAGGTTTATTAAAATTTCACCATCAAACTGTCACTTATTCTGAAATTTGAAAAATTCTAAATTCCGAAAACCAGCAGGCCCCGAGCATTTTGGATGAAGGATTGTGCACCTGTGCAATCGATGTGACATTGGTTGGCTCAATTTCTTTGCCCCCTCACCCATTCCAACCTATCCTCCTGTGGATATTCTCAGATCCAACCCTGACTTAGTAATCAAACCCACCGCCAAGGGTGTTGTTGTCTGCTGAATAACCTCTACGTTGCAGAAGATGAGTGCAAGCACTCAGGTACCTCCTCCCATCTCCTGTCGACCATGACCCCACCATTCCCCAACAGGCCATTTTGTCCACATGCTCATTAATCTCATTTCACCCAACCAACTGCCTTCAAGCTTAAAGCCACTCAAACCTGCACACCCTGTTTCTACCTCCTTCTGAAATTCCACAAACAGACGTATAGTTTTCTGCCTGCTCCTGCCCCACAGAACCCATCTCTTCCTACCTCGACTCGATTGTATCTCCCCTAATCCAGTCCCTCCCCACTTCCATCTGAGATTCGTCTGACACGTTACATCTGTTTCAGAATTTCCAGTTTGGGGGCACTGGCTACCTCCTCTTTATCATTGGTCATACAATCTTTTACATGGCCATCCCCCATCAGGATGGTCTCAGTGCTCTCTGTTTCTTCCTGGAAAGAAAGGCCTGATCTGTTCCCATTCACCACCACCGTCCTTCCCTTGGCTGAGCTTATCCTCACTCTGGACAACTTCTCCTTTAACTCATCTCATTTTCTTCTGCTGAAAGGGGTGGCCATGGGTAGCCACATGAGCCCCAATTATGCCAGACCTTTGTGGGTTATGTGGAACATTCCTTGCTTCAGTTCCATTCCAGCCTTCACTCACAACACTTTCTCTGGTGCGTCGGTGATATTATCGGTACTGCTTCCCTCTCCTGTCCAGAATTAGAAAAATAGATCAATTTCACATCCAATTCCCTTTCTGCTCTTACCTTCATCTGGTCCACTTCTGACTTCTCCCTTCCCTTCCTCGGCATCTATGTTTCCATTTCTGAGAATACACTGGCCACCAATATCACTACAAACCCACTGACTCCCACAGTCACCATGAATGGCTGCTATGTGTCCCCACACCTTGCTTCCTGTAAGGGCTCCCATCCATTCTTCCAGTTCCTCTGTCTCTGTTGCATCTGTTCTAATAAGGGGGTTTCCAAAATGTACACCTTCCTCCTCAACTGAGGATTCCACAGCACAGTGGTTAACAGGGCCCTCAGCCATGTGTCTGACCCATTTTCTGCACCTCAGCCCTCACCTCACTCTCCCCACCCACAATGGCAATAGGGACCCCCTTGTCCTTACTTACCATCGGATCAGCATCTACTTCCAGAAGATCATTCACTGCCATTTCCATCACCTCCAGCAAGACGCCACCATCAGAGAAACTCGCAGCCCAGAGTGGATTGTGATGGCAGGGGCCCGGTGTGGAGCATGGCAGCAGGGGCCCAGTGTGGAGCATGGCAGCAAGGGCCCAGTGTGGAGCATGGCAGCAGGGGCCCATTGTGAAGTGTGGCGGCAGGGGCCCAGTGTGGAGCATGGCAGCAGGGGCCCAGTGTGGAGCATGGTGGCAGGGGCCCAGTGTGGAGCATGGCAGCAGGGGCCCATAAGGGCTTATGCCAGAAACATTGATTCTCCTGCTCCTTGGATCCTGACCTGCTGCGCTTTTCCAACAACACATTTTTCAGCTCTGATCTCCAGCATCTGCAGTCCTCCCTTTCCACTGTGTATAGCTGTCATGTAACTTTTCACTGAACTCATCTGAGTACCTGTGACAATAAAGCTAATTCAATTCAATTCAATCATCCCTTGCCCTCTCTTGTCAGTCTTTCACAAGGGCTATTCTCTCTGGAATACCGTGGTCCACTCCTCTCACTCCCAACATCCCCTACAACCCCACAACACCTTCTCCTACAACCACAGAAAGTGTAACACCTTCGCATTTACTTCCTCCCACCTTAGTCAAGGCCCCAACTGAAGCAGCGCTTTACCTACACTTATAGAGTCATAGAGTCATAACACAGAAACAAACCCTTTGATACAACTTGTCCATGCTGACCAGATACCTTAAATTAATCTAGTCCCATCTACCAGCACCCAGTCCACATCCCTCCAAATCCTTCCTGTTCATATACCCACCCAGATGCACCTTAAATGTTGCAATTGTACTAGCCTCTGTCAGCTCATTCCATACACGCACCACCCTCTGCGTGAATAAGTTGGCCCACAGGTCCGTTCTAAATCTTTCTCCTCTCATCCTAAACCTATGCCCTCTCATTTTGGACCCTCCCAACCCTACCCCGCCAGGGAAAAGATCTTGTCTATTTATCCTATCCATGCTCCTCATGATTTTATAAACCTATATAATGTCACCTCTCAACCTCCGAATCTCCAAACAGTCCCAACCTATTCAGCCTCTCCCTGTAGCTCAAATCTTCCAACTCTGGCAACATCCTTGTAAATCTTCTCTGATAACCTTTCAAATTTCACAATATCCATCCTATAGGAGGAAGACCAGAATTGAACACAGTATTTCAGTAGTGGCCTAACCACTGTCCTGTACAGTCTCCACTCCATTGGGGAGATGAAGCGCAAACTGGGTGACCACTTCACAGAGCATCTACATTCTGTAAAAGACCCTGTGCTTCTAGTTGCTTGACACTTCAACATATTACTGTGTTCCCTGGCCAACTCAGCCTCTGTTTCAGGCTTGCTGCAGTGCTCAAGCGAAGCTCATTGCAACCTAGAAGATCAACGCCTCATTTCCTGCTTGGGAACCCTGCAACCTTTTGGACTCAATATTATGTTCAACAATTTTAGGACCTGTGCACTTTCTCCCATGTTCTTATTCCAACCACCACACACTAGGCCTTGGGCTGTTGTCATAAACAGCCAAGGTTAATCTTTAATAGTTCCCATTACCGGCTATTCATTCTCCCAGTCTGACCTTTATCCAGTCTATTGTTTGCCCAACTAATTTTCTCACTCTCTGGACTCCACCTCTGAGGTCCATCTCTATGTATTATCTCCTCCACCTCCACCACCCACCCCCCCAACCCCATACTACATCTTCAACATATATACCAACATTTTCCCAGCTACATTTAGTTCTGAAGAAGTCTCACTGGACTCAAAATGTTAACTCTGCTTTTTCTCCACAGATGTTGCTAGAACTGCTGAGTTTCCTCAGAAATTTCTGAACATATTTTGAAACTTTAAATGGCCCCCTTTTGATAGCGGGTGTCCACATTCCACAAAGGCCTGCCATTTCCTCCCCAGATACTCCACTCCAACTTGCCCTTGCCATCACTCCCCTCACCATCAACCCAGCGCCTCCCTTCCCAAGACACTCACTCCCACATCCATCTGGGGTCCAGAATTTAGAATCTGGAGAATACCAGTGCTCCCACTGCTTCCGGTGATGTTGCTCAGAATGCAGAACTGCCTGTCAGTTGGAACAAATGGCCAGCAGCTCATAGACACAGGCTCTCTGTCCAGATGTCAGCAATTCATTGGCACATAATCAGGTTGGGCTCCCAGCACTGGCCAAGATCTCTGGCTTGGAGACAGTGAGCTGAAATGTGTTGCTGGAACAGCGCAGCAGGTCAGGCAGCATCCAGGGAACAGGAGAATCGACGTTTCGGGCATAAGCCCTTCTTCAGACAGTGAGGTCTGCAGATGCTGGAGATCAGAGTTGAGAGTGTGTTGCTAGAAAAGCACCACACCACTGCTCACATTAAATTCAGTCAGCCTAAGGGAACATGTTACGTGGAAGACGTACAGTGCCGCTCTCCCTTGTTAATCCACTAGACTGTCAGTCCAAATATTTAGTGTTCACTGATGTTGTAAATATCAGCTATGCAGAACCATCAAAAATAGTGAACAGTCTGATCATTTTCTAGAATAAAAATTATTGATTTCCCTTATTTGTTGGTACACTTGCTGATAGCTGCCTAGTGACCCAGACTGAAATTGACTTTTGCTTAACTACCTGAGGAATCAGAGGAGAAGCAGCAGGAAGGCTGTGGGATCTCTCTCACTCTCTCTCTCGCGTGCGCTCTCTCTGTCTCTCTCTCTCTTCCCTCCCCCACTCTCTCCTGGTTAAAATTTGGGAACCTGATTAAGTCAACACTAATAGAGTCAGGCAATGTTTTAGTACCTTGCTAATCTCGAGAAGTTGATGTGCTACTATTTTCCAAAGACCTGGAACGAAGTTGATTTTGACACAAACTAAAGCTATGTTTAAACAATCTTCCATTAATACGCAGCTATAACAAGATGCTCAATGAACCGTTAAGAGTCATCAACCTCTGTCCTTTATTTAACAAATCATTGATTGGGAAATATATTTTACCCTTTATTTTGCAAAATATTAACTCTGCAGAGCCATAGTTGTTCTGTGCATGTATGAATGCATTTGTTTGGGATTAAAAGGAGTCTTTATTCTAAATATGGCTTATAGCTTAGATGCTACAGAGGAACCTTGATTATTCAAATGACACGGGCGGGGAGTATTTTGTTGGATAATCGAATGCTTAGATATTGACTGTTCGGATAATTGAGGTTCCTCTGTATCCAATTTTGCAATTTGCTTTAAGAATAGGTTTTTGTATTGTAGTAAATGGATTATTTCAAGTTTATTGAAGAAGACTAGAGAAGGTTGCTTTTACTCTGGTAAGCAGAATGAAAAGGAAACAATTGGCCATTTTACTGATTAATTTTAAACAAACATACAAAAGTGTCCTGATGAAGGGCTTATGCCCAAAACATCGATTCTCCTGCTCCTCGGATGCTGCCTGACCTGCTGTACTTTTCGAGTGCCACACAGTTGACTAGACAAGAGGTGTGACTAATAGTGAAAAGGAGCTTGACTATCAGTGCGTTCTTCCTGATAGGGTCATAACCATGATGAATTGGCAGCTCACTTCCACGACTTCAATGCAGGCTTGATTCAAACATGGACAAAAGAGTTGAGTTCCAAAGGTGAGATGAGAGTGACTGCTCTTAACTTTAAGGCTGCATTTGACAAAGTGTGGCATCAGCAGCCTAGCAAAATTCAAGTAAATATGAATCAGGAGGAAAACTCTTTGTGGGTTAAAGTCATATCTGGACCAAAGGAAGGTGATTGTAGATGTTGGAGGTCAGACAGCTCAGCTCCAGGACATCTCTGTACAGGTTCCTGAGGCATAAATAGGGATGATCTCATTGCCATTACAGAAACATGGCGATGAGGTGACCAAGACTAGGTACTAAATATTCAAAGATACTTAGGAAGGATAGGCAAGACGGAAAGATGATATGGAACTGCACTGATAATACAAGTTAGGACAAATACCTTAGGAAGGGAGAATCTTAGAATCTGAAGAACAATGTGTAGGAGCTAAGAAACAGCAAGGGACAGCAGACATTGATTTAAGTTATTTGTATGCTGCTAAATAGTTGTGGCAGTGTAGCGCATGGTATAAATTAGGGAGATGAGAGAAGCTTGGAGCGTGTGCAATACACTAATCATGGGTGACTGCAATCTATATGCAGACTGAGTAACTAAAGCTGGAGAGCAAGAGTTTCTGGAGTGTTTTAAAGAGGTTTTCTAGAGCTGACTAGAGAGCAGGCTGTTTTAGACTTGGTATTATGTCATGAGAAAAGGTTAATATGCAATCTTGTTGTAAAAGAATGAGTGATCACAATGTTTTGCACTGTGCTTGAAAATGGGTTATTTCATTCTGAAGCAGGTTTGTTAGATCTGAATAAAGGAGTATATGAAGGCATCAGATGCAAATTGGCTCAGGTGGATTGGGAAAATATGTAAAAAGTCATGACTGCACATCAGCAATGGAAAGCCTTTTTAAGAATTATTATATGGCTTACAGCAACAGTGCTGGTGTTATGCTGTGTAACCCTTTGATCAACTCCATATTCCTTGCAAAAGCTCAAAAATTGTCAGTTTACCATGGCTGAAAAAAGGAAGATCAGAACTATATAAGATTAAAAAAGAAGGCATATAAAGTTGTCTGAATCGCAGTAATTCTGAAGATTTGAATGTTTTTCAAATGCAGCAAATGAGGATGAGGAAACTGATAAGGGAGAATTGAAAATGAATGTAATCTAGCCGAAAACAGGTTCTGGATGTACGTAAAAAGGAAACAGCTAAAATGCAATTGAGTCCATTTCAGGCCGAAACAGGATAATGAGCAATTATGAAACAGCAGAGAAGATAAATTATTAACTTTGTCTGTTTTCTCTAAATAAGGTGCAAGAAATCCCCAGAACTAGAGATGCAATTGGCTAGGGAGATTCAGGAGTCAAATTAGAATCAGTAAGAAGATTCTACTGGAGGAGTTAATGGGGCTTAAAATTAATACATTCCTGGAATCTGACAATGTTCAAAGCAAAATACTGAAGAAGGTGACCATAAAGATAATTAATGCAATGGTGATTATCAAGGAAAAATCTTAGAGCTACGAATCTGTTAAACTTACATCAGTAGCAGGGAAATTGCTAGAATCTATCGTAAAGAATGGAATAAATACACACCCAAACTATGATAATATGTTTCAGCATAGTTAACATGCATTTGCAAACAGGAAATTGTATTTGATAGGTTTGTTGGAGTTTTCTGAATGTATTCATGATTAGATTAGATTTGATTCCCTACAGTGTGGAAACAGGCCCTT
Organism: Chiloscyllium plagiosum; assembly: GCF_004010195.1. Taxonomy (NCBI): domain Eukaryota; kingdom Metazoa; phylum Chordata; class Chondrichthyes; order Orectolobiformes; family Hemiscylliidae; genus Chiloscyllium; species Chiloscyllium plagiosum. The sequence continues at coordinate 63,297,827 of NC_057724.1, forward strand.
CAGCCCAACAAGTCCACACCAACCTTCTGAAGAGCAACCTACCCTCCTCTGACTAAGGTACCCAATGCTATGGACAATTTAGCATGGCCAATTCATCTGACCTGCACATCTTTGGACTCTGGGAGGAAACCGGAGCACCCAGAGGAAACCCACACAGACCCTGGGAGAATGTGCAAACTCCACACTGACAGTCGCCCCAGGTGGGAATTTAAACTGGGTTCCTGGTGCTGTAAGGCAGCAGTGCTAACCACTGAGCCACATGCCATCCTGTCCCTAATGCTTAAAGTACTTGATTGGCCTCAGTCATATACATTTGGGAAACATTAGCCAGGGAGAATGTTTGTCTAATTAATTTCAGATTTTGTTTTTCTAAAAGTATGAAATCATGAAATCCCTACAAATGTGGAAGCAAGCCATTCAGTCCATTGATTTGACACTGACCCTCTGAAGAGTATCCCAACCAGATCCAACCCCCTACACTATCCCTATATTCCCCATGGCTAATCCACCTTGCCTGCACATCCCTGGACACTATGGGCCATTTAGCATGGCCAATCCACCTAACCTGCAGACACAGGGAGCATGTGCAAACTCCACACAGACACTCTCCCAAGGGTGGAATCAAATCTGGGTCCCTGGCGCTGTGAGGCTGTCATACTGCCCTATAAAGGCTTTGAAATCCCATAACATCAGTGCAGAATATCCTAAAATGACAAGCAGCTTTTGAAGTTTACCTCTTTAGCCAATTTTTTTTTTTTTGCAAATGCTTCTATTAAGCCCCTGTGTAGTTAATTGTATCATATTAATGAGTGTTGCTGTAGTACTTTGTGTATTAAGGATGAGGGATTGAACAAATATCTCAGATTTGGGGCCTCCCACCAGAACATGACCACAGTGAGAAATTTCCCCCGTATAATCCTCTGAGGGTCACTGAAGAATCATAGAATCCCTACAGTGTGAAAACAGGCACTTTGGCCCAGCAGGTCCACAACAACCCTCTGAAGAGTAAGCCACTAAGACCCTTTGCCCCAACCTATTACTTTATATTTACCCCAATTAATGTACCTACTCTACACATCTCTGAACACTACGGGCAATTTTTGCATGGCCAATTCAGTCAGCCTGCACATCTTTGGATTGTGGGAGGAAACAGGAGCACCCACATACAGACATGGAGAGAATGTGTAAACCCTACATAGTTGCCCTAGGTTGGAATTGAATCTGGGTCCCTGTGAGGTAACAGTGCTAACCACTGAGCTACTATGCCACCCTCAGCACTGAATATCACTGAAGCCAGACTGTCAATTATTCAAGGACATAATAATAGGCAAAATTGGAATTCTAACGGGCATATTTAATCTGGATTCCTGTCAATGGTGAGGATACACAATTGGCTTCACCTTTTCTTCCATCCTCCATTTGAAATTTTATGCAGAGTCTTTTCCAATCTCTGAAATAAATGCAAACTATATCCGTTGTCACACAGGAAGAGGTGAGGGATTAATTTGAAATCAGCAGCTGCTGGTCTCATTGAAATTTGTTTCTTGAATTTGAGAATTGCAAGAGTGTTCCAACAATATTTATCCATATCTCCTTGGCGGTTTTGTTCTTCACTTCTGACACTACTGAAGAAAAGGGACAGTTCTGACTATTGACTTTAAGTGAACTGCTCTTTTAAAATAGTGGAAATCAAGTAGGAATATGTAAATCAATCTTTCTTTCCCTTATTTCAGAAACAGATTGATTTTATCTATTAACATCTACAGCTTTGAAGAGCTCCCTCACTGAATTGTAATGGTTTTTTATTTTGTGTCATTCTGTCTAGCTAATAAGTATTGTTCTGTACTATCCTTCCTATAACTGCTTTCTTACAGACCACTCTCTGATTTGTTTTAAAGAAACATGTCAAAATATCTGCTTCACATCAATACATGGATTTTCTCCTTAATTTTGAGTGTAATAGAATTGAATGCACAAGAAATATTACTGTATACTTAAACTCATTATGAGTAAAACTATAGTTTCCCAGTATCTTGCATATATCAGAGTATAGATGAAAGCTGCCTGTACTCTTCAGCTTTTATTCTTTGAAATGATGCACACTGGCTGAGATCAGAAATTCATGTAAGTGTTGAGTCACAGACATCTTGTGCATTTACAACTCTGGGGAAAAATCATTCCAAAAATTGTTTTTACATGGTTAGTCTTCAACTTTTATTAGTACGCGCAATCTTGTTCCACTAACTTCATTGGGACCCATACATGTGATTAAAGATTCCATCAGTTTTGGGTGGGTACATTTAGCAGCTGCTCAGTGCTGCAGGTATCCATAGTGGCTCATTGGGTAACATTCACAGCTCTGAATCAGAGGTTGTGGGATTATTTGCCATTCCAGGAGATTGATCTCAAGAATGAGGCTGACTCTCCAGTACAGTATTGAAGGGATGCTGCAATGGAGCAAATACTAATTTTCAGGTAAGACTTGTCCTTCCAATAATGTAAAGTTTATATAAGTCCATTACCCTTCTTAGCTGTCACTTCAAAAACCCAGTCAGTGGGCCTTAACATAAGTTATTGTAATTGTTCTCCTGTCTTATTTTAGTTCAGTAAAAGACATTACTATTTCAATTTAACAATTTGTTTGCAAAAGGTGTAGTATCAGAGGGTGAGCTGCAACAATATACGAGAAACAAAATAGAATGTCTCCAGGGTACTATAGATGAGTCAGTTTGACACTGCTGATAAGAGAGAGAATGGAATCCTGACGAAAGAAGAAAAGAGAAAAGAAACTAAAAAGTAAATATATAGTGCATGCAATCAACATTGGTTTAAAAAAGGAAAACCATGTTTGTCTAACCTCACAGAATCATTTGAGGAGGTAACAGAGTGATTATACATGCATTATACAATGGATAATAATAAATGCAAATTTCCATAATGTCTTCAATTAGTTACTCTAACCCAAACCCAAAAAAGTAATGAAAATGGTCTGAATGTACGGTGTGAAGAAAAATGTAGAGAATGATTAAATAGCTGGTGACAAGAAAGTGGGTAGTAATGCCAAAGATTAACTGGTCTGAATGGCAGAAAGTGGGAAGTTGGATTCCATAAAGAAGGGTGTTGTTAGCAATTTCTATTAATAAGTTAGACTATGAAATCAAAAGCACAGGGTGGAATCTTCCCAGCCTCTGAATGACATGAATAAGGTGAGAAAATTTGGGAAATTATGTGAGATGGACAGCAAGGAGCTTCTCAATGTCAAGAGGAAAAGTATCATTTTCTAACTAAGTGTTGAACAAGATGAGACTCTTGCTGATGAGTGGTAAGAGATCAGTTTGCATGCATTTACATTTGCTAATATCTCATTATGAAATAATGTCATCTCATTACTATGCAGTCAGACTGGTTACTTGATGCCCCCAGATCACTGCTTGTTCCTCCAGACAGCTGTCTTGGACCAAGTAGCAATACTTGGGGCACACTCCATGGGTAGCTACTGCAGGCTCCACCCACACACACTAGCATGGAGAAAGATAATTGAAACAATGCACTGACCTGTAGAAAAGTAATAGAGATAATCTCAACAACCGTGGGCGGCACGGTGGCACAGTGGTTAGCACTGCTGCCTCGCTGCGCCAGAGACCCGGGTTCAATTCCCGTCTCAGGTGACTGACTGTGTGGAGTTTGCACATTCTCCCCGTGTCTGCGTGGGTTTCCTCCGGGTGCTCCGGTTTCCTCCCACAGTCCAAAGATGTGCAGGTCAGGTGAATTGGCCATGCTAAATTGCCCGTAGTGTTAGGTAAGGGGTAGATGTGTAGGGGTATGGGTGGGTTGCGCTTCGGCGGGTCGGTGTGGACTTGTTGGGCCGAAGGGCCTGTTTCCACACTGTAAAGTAATCTAATCTAATCTAATCTAAACACTACCTAGGAACAAAGGCTACTGGACTGTCTTTCCAGACTTTACCCCTCTACCCATAAGCTAATTCATCCTGTCTACTTATCTCTCTCTTTGTGTAAAGGGGATTAGAGTTTCAATTAATATTAGGTGCCAAAGGTATATAACTGTTTACCTGTTGCTAGAGTCTAATTATTTGTGATAAGTGGTGATTCTTATTCAGTACAGAAACAGGTGTTTTCCATTCATCTGGGTCTGAAAGCAGGGTAAATTGGGAAACTTTGCATACTTTATCGTGGTGATAACCGTAACATCGTACCTGCCAATTTCAATCTGCACTATATACTTATTTACCTTGTTTTGTACACTGCATTCATTTAACTACAACACTCTCAGTCTTGCCTTGACTGGCCCCCATTCTCATAGTTGGCCGCTCATCTGCTGTGCCTGAACTTAGATTCTTGACCTTTTCCATATACTCTGCCTTATTACTTGTTCTGGAAACTGTAATAACCTCTCCTGCGCTCTTTCCACCTAAAACTAGTATAAATCCTTGTGACTTCAGTTTACATCATCAGTTCAACTACCTTATTCCGACATGATTCATGTATTACGATGCAAAGCATTTAAGTTTATTCTATTATCAGGTTTCCCTACACTTTTTTGGTTCCTTACAATATGGCATTCCCACATTCAGCCTCTTCTCTTTATTTTCTGGCAACCCCATCACTAACCTACCATCCTACTTTCTCCTTTAACCTTGATTTTATAACTTTCCATGCAATTAAAGCTCCCCCCTCCCCTCTCCAGCGCTACTTACATGATTCGCCAGGACTCCGGTTCCAATATAACACTTAGCAAAAAAATATATAATTGTGATTCATTTTTGAATTCTATGAGTGGCAAATAAATGTATGGAAAACTGTTTACAGGCATGCAAATGAGATTTTTAAATATACTTGAAATTAATAACTTGGTGCATAGAAACAAGGATCGAAGAGTGGATGAAATTTGAGCTGTTGCTTAGCAACAAGATGTCCTTCGGTACACTATGACAGCAGTTCTTTTAGAGAGGCAGAACCATACAGAATGCTGGGAGGCCATTCAGAGGCAAAAGGCCTGTGGTAGCAGCAATGCAATTTAGCAGTCTCTGAAATAGTCAAAGGAGAAGAATATAGTCCTGACAGGCTTAATTTTAGCAAGAGAAAAGCTCCAGAAATAGAAGGTTATGGAGGAAGTGTTTAAAGAACCCATGTTAAGAAATAATGAAGCCATGTCAGTCATTTGTTTCAGGATTCTGAGGAACAGACATTACACAAAAAAATAATATCAAGTGACTGCAGAAATTTGCCAAACAAATAACCCATTGCAGCTGTGCTGAGTGAAAGAGCAACTTTAAAGGGGCAAATTTAACGGGAACCATGATCAGGTGGACTGATGGGCCGAGGAGTGGCAGATGGAGTTTTATTTAGAGAAATGTGAGGTGTTGCATTTTGGTGAGGAAAATCAGGGCAGGACTTATACACTTAATGGTCAGGTCCTGGAGAGAGTTACTGAACAAAGAGACCTTGGGATGCAGGTTCATAGTTCCTTGAAGGTGGAGTGTCATATAGACAGGGTGGTGAGGAAAGCATTTGGTATGCTTGCCTTGATTGGTCAGTGCATTGAATATAGGACTTGGAATGTAATGTTACGGCTGTACAGGACATTGGTTAGGCCACGCTTAGAGTACTGCATTCATTTCCGGTTTCCCTTCCATAGGAAAGCTGTTGTGGAAATCTGAAAGGGTTCAGAAAATATTTACAAGCATGTTTCTGAGTTTGGAGGGTTTGAGCTATAGGGTAAGGCTGAATAGGCTGGGGCTATTTTCCTTGGAGCATCAGAGACTGGGGTTGACTTTATAGATGTTTATAAAGTCCTGAGGGGCATGGATAGGGTGAATAGCCAAGATATGTTTCCCAGGATAGGAGAGTTCAAAACTACAAGGCCTAGGTTTAAGGTGAGAGGGGAAAGATTTAAAAGGAACCTAAGGAGCAACATTTTCACACAGAGGGTTGCATGTGTATGGAATGAGCTACCAGTCAAAGTGGTGGAGGCTGGTATAATTACAACATTTAAAAGGCATCTGGATGGGTATATGACTCGGAAGGGTTTAGAGGGATATGGGCCAAATGCTGGAAAATGGTTCTAGATTTATCGAAGATATCTGGTTGTCATGAATGAGTTGGACTGAAAGCTCTGCTTTCATGTTGTACAACTCTAGGACTCTATGACTGACTGACGTTGACAGAGTATTTGTGTAGTTTTTGTCATATGGCATTTTAGTGATTGTAACGAGGTCAGCCAGAGTAGAATAAGAGTTCCCTGATTGGGTTAATCTGGTCTAATCAGGGAGCCATGGCTGACAGATAAGAACAGGTATGTCAGGCATCCTGTTCCCACAGAGCTGGCAGTGAGGGAGCTGGATCAGTGCCAAGGACTCTCCACATGTAAACAAACAGTGATTTGATGATGGGATACTGGCCCCTATGGAGTTATTTCAGGCACAGAGTTGAATCTTAATTTCTGATATTTGGAAAAAGACTGTTCCAATTAGTTGTTAAATAATATAAAATGGTTAGTTTTTCTATTGCTTTAGTAAGCAATAAATTTTGAGTTTCTTTTGTTTAAACTACATTGATGACCTTTGTAAATATGTTCAGCGATGGGCCATCACAGTGAACAAATAGCAAAAGAAAACAAATTTTGGTTTATCAAACCAATTTTGTTCGTTGGGATCTGATTTGTTCAATATTATCATCAGCTGAGATCATAACAACCTAACCAAGATTAGTTCATTCACTCACGATTCTTGTATGAATGTTTTAAAATCATGCTGTTTGCAAATAAGATAAATAAAGTGAAAAAAAATTCTAATTTCCAGGTCTTTGAAGAGAATGTGAGCTGCATATCACCCTAGTTTATAAAGGAAAACACTGCTTTGGAACCAGAACTAATTGGTCGGTCTTTTGACTCCCATTGAAGTTGTACATCAGGTTTTCTGGTGAACATTGTTTTCTGGCTGGAAAAAAATTACCTCCTTCTTCATTTTTGAACCCCCATGTCACTTTTGTGTTACCTTTTTTGGGTCAGGAAGGCCTTGGGTATTAAATGGAACACACCTCTTCCAAGGACAATCTTCCCGTTGTGAGGAAATGTACCTCCTTACAGAGTTTATGAAGGTAGCTCAGGATTCTGGCATATTCTGAAAAGTGTTAGGTATTTCCATATTTTCAGTCACTAGCCAGAACAGTAAAATCAAACTAGGATCTCATTGCCATGGTCCATCAGCTAAGAGTACTGCCTCATGATGATGCCGTTTTGTTGGAAAGTTGGTTGAGCGAGACATGACTGGAAAATTGCTTACGTGCAATAGTTATGAAATATCTTGTAATTTTTTTTAAAAAGCTAGGTATCTACCTTTTAGTGGAGCTTGAAATTTTAAAAAATCCATGATTTATGGAAAGCTTGGATGCATTACTGAGTGTGTTTGTGTCAAATAATCTCAATTTCTTCCCTACTCTCTCAGAGATGTTTGCATATTGCTGAGATATAGTGCCATTTGTTGGTACTTACCCTCCAGTACCTTATTCCAGCATCCATTATTCATTTGTCAGCCTTAGCTGTCAGTGTCTGCGGGTTGTTTAACGGTGGAAATTGCACAGTCTTCACTCATGCATTGAGACTTTCAACTGAGGTCAGTATAGGGGTAGAATTTTTTTAAAAAAATCTTATCTTGGCTCTAACTGAACGACTTGATCTACCCCACTATCCTGCTGAGTTCAATGAATGAATCTCGTGTTTGTGATTAAAAACAGAAAATTCTGGACAGCTCTGCAAATCTGGCAACAGCGCTAATATTTCGAGTCCAATGTGACCTTTGTATTCTGTTTCTCTCTCCACTGGTGCTGCCAGGTCTGCTAAGTTTCTCCAGCAATTTCTGATTCAATTCATGTTTCCAGAATTAACAGAATTTTTACATTTATTTCTGTTTAGGAATGACTTTCCCTTTCATAGCTCTCCTAGTTTTATTTTAACGGAATTGAAAGAGGTAGGTGATTTTGCCAATTGCCCACTTTATACTATGATCGAAAACAAAATTTAGCCTCCTGCTGTGTGATTCCTGAATTATCTGTCTAATATAGTCAGATAGTCAGAATTTGCAATTTTTTAAAAAGAATGAATACATGTATTGTATACTTCAAATGTTTTCCTCAAATTCAAAAGGACAATTTATTCCATTAAATGCCTAGATTGTTCATAGTTCAAGTAGCTCAGTTTAAGAACTTTGACTCATCCATTGCAATTCACAGCTACATTTCTTGACAATAAACAGGACATACACATGTTGCAGTGACATTTAAATGTTCATTGGTATTAGATTAGATTAGATTACTTACAGTGTGGAAACAGGCCCTTCGGCCCAACAAGTCCACACCGCCCCCGCCGAAGCGCAACCCACCCATTCCCCTACATTTACCCCTTACCTAACACTACGGGCAATTTAACATGGCCAATTCACCTGACCTGCACATCTTTGGACTGTGGGAGGAAACCGGAGCACCTGGAGGAAACCCACGCAGACACGGGGAGAACGTGCAAACTCCACACAGTCAGTCGCCTGAGGCGGGAATTGAACCTGGGTCTCTGGCGCTGTGAGGCAGCAGTGCTAACCACTGTGCCACCGTGCCACCCACTCTCAACAATAAAAAGATAGGTTCAAGGATCAGATAGCAACCTTTCCATTCAGCTCTCTAAAGAGGCTTGCTTCAATGAAAGTTTCAATTTTGGCATGAGAATGGGAGTTGCATTTTGACATGACTGAAACCTGGATGACTTGAGCAAATTTAGTCAGAGGGCAATGTGTCATCATTGTAGTTTATTGAAATTTGGTGTCAACACTGACTGTTTTTCACATTTTCCTATTTCATTGCAACATACAAAAGGTTTGATATCTTCCCACAGCAGTCAATCAGTTCTGTCTTGGTCACAAGATAAAAGGAACAGTCATACATTTCATTTACCTGTCCTCAGATAAAGCACCAGCCTCCACTTCTCTCTGGGTAAATAATTCCACTGTCTAATGAGTCTCTAAGCTAACATGTCTCCTCACCTTCAGGTCAAATGGCAGACTCCTTATGTTTAAGCTGTGTCTCCGAGCTCTAATCTTTCCTATTAGGAACGATATCCTCTCAGCTTTCACCCTGTCATGTCTCCTTAGGATCTTATATGTTTCAATGAGATCATTTCCCATTTTTCCAATGGATACACGTCCAACATGTCCATCACTCCTTATAGGATAATGCCTTCATTCCATGGCAATAGTTGGATGACGTTAAAGAGTCATAGAGCTGTACAGCACAGAACAAGACCCTTTGGTCCAACTCATCCATGCTGACAGGCATCCTACATTAATCTAGTCCCATTTGCCAGCATTTGGCCCATATCCCTCTAAACCTTCCTCAATAAGGTACCCATTCAGATGTCTTTTAAATGGTGTCAGTGTACCAGCCTCCACCACTCCTTCTGGCAGCTCATCCCATATACGCACCACCCTCTGGATGAAAATGTTGCCCTGTAGGTCCCTTTTAGTTCTTGCCCCTCTCACCTTAAACCTATGCCCTCTAGTTTTGAACTCTGCTGCCCTGGGGAAAAGACTTTGGCTATTCACACCATCCATTGCCCCTCATGATTTTAAGATTGTCTCAATGTAATATCCTTTCTTGAGTAAGAAGATTAAAACTGTATGCAGAACTCAAGATAATGTCTCACTAATGCCCTGCACAACTGTAACAAAGCTTTAATGCCTTTATATTCCATCCTCCTTGCAATAAATGACAATATTTAATTTGCCTCCCTAATTTCCTGCTGTACCTGCATTTAACATTTGTGATTTGTACAGAATGCCCAGATCCATCTGTAGTTCTTAAGTTCCATAACCTCTCTCCATTTAAACAGTTTTATGCTCTTTCACTCTTCTTGTCAAAGTATTGTAATAAAAAGTTACGTTTATTTTGTGTCTTTAATGCTGAAAAGCATCCTAAGGCCTTAGACATTGTAGTTATCCATCAAAAGTTGTGACTGATCCATAAATGAGATACTAGACCAAGTAACTAAAAACTTAGCCAAAGAAATATATTTTAAGAAGTGCCTTTGGGGAAGAAAGAGATAAAAGTGAGGGCTAATGGTTAGGGAAGAGACAATAAGGCTTGGTGAAACAATGAAAATCAGGGAGGCTCAAGAGGCCAAAGCTGGAGAGGCACAGAGATCTTGAAGGTTTGGAGGCTTCTAAGTTAAAGAGATAGCGCAAGGTAAAATTATGGAATGATTTGAAAGCAAGGAATTGACAATGACACCTCAACTTCTTTCAATGAGGAAAAAAAGTAAATCAATCTTGAATTGCTGTCCAGGCTCTATGATTAAAAGTACACACATGGATTCGGCTGAGGGAAGGAAGTATACAGCTCATATAACTCTTGCCGACTAGGCTTGCCCACTTACCTGAAGGATGTTAGGTGAGGTACTGTACGATTCTCCCTTGAATGAACTTCAGTTCAACATGAATTGGAAGCTTCTAAGGGAAAAAGAAATAGAAAAAGAGAGAAAATTGCAAGTGGTGGTCAAAATGAATAACTAGTGCTTGAGGGACTTGAAGTTCAATGAAGGACAGGCCTATTGTCCTAGTAATTCCAATCTATTTCATGTTGTACTTTGCTCCATAAAACAATGTCACTGAAAAACCTAGTAAATATTTAGATGCATGAAAGGTGGGCTTACAGTAATTTTCTCAGTTTCTAGCTTAATCAATTTTCATAGTCAAAGCACATTCTGAAGGATATCAGACCCATCTGAAGAATATAAACATTCATGAATATTGGATTTCCATTTTATATTCCTGTTAATCACCAGGATATTAAACCAAAGTCATCAATTTGCTTTTATGAAATCATTATCTGCATCACTTTTTTTTCCAATGTTAAGATATCTTCCTTTTCAGTATCAACTGAAAAGCCTAACTTTTGAGATTTTATTCATGGTGGATTGATGAGAATCCAAATGAAAGAAATGGACCCAGAGGTTAAAATTGAGGATGAGACACAGATCTGTCAAAATTTCATTGGAAGTCCAAAGGGCTGAATGGATACTATAATATTCCTAAGAGATCTGTGGCAGAAGTGTACATTTTTTGACAGTCAGAATTAATAACAATGCCTGCTAAAATATAATTACTTTCCTGCCTGAAGCATTAGTCAAGAAACAAATGCTGAAAATTCACCCACTGGAACTGCCAATCTTTTAAAAATCAGAGAGACTGAACAGCATAGCAGGGATCTGGTTATAAATTGAAATTGCACTAATGAGATGAGAATCTGTTCTCAAACCAGAAAGTGCTAGAAAAATTCAGCAGATTTGACAGCATCTGTGAAGAGACAAAAACAGAGTTAATGATTCACATACAATATGACTCATTCTCAGAGTTCCTGCCAGATCTGTTGAACTTTTCTAGAACTTCCACTTTGATTTTTGTCGTCCAGCGTCTGCAGTACCGAAGTCTCTCTGGCTTAAAATGGAGAACCATGCAGCTGTGAAACTGACCTGGAGTATCTTGGCCGAAGGGTGTCTGCACATGGACTATCCCTGAGGCTGCTTGCTCCTTATCCGTAAGTAGGACTTTTTAAACCATCTGATGGAGCAGGAGGAATAGGCCACTCAGCCCATCAAGTTTGCTCTGCCATTCAGTATGATCATGACTAATCTGACAATTCTCAACTCAAGTTTCCTTATCCCCATAACCTTTGATTCCATTACTGATTAAAAATTGGTGTCTCATCCTCTTCAACTCTGTGCCACTGATGCAGTACTTGAAGATGGACAGAAGTGTGAAGCCATAGTGACAGACCTACAGCAATTACAGCCAGCATGATTGCTATGATCATCAAAAGTGAACTAAACAAAAGAAAAATGCAGTTTTCTGTAGTTCTCTGTATTCATAAGCTGACTAGGTTTTCTCGATCACAGTAAAGCATGTGGCACCAAAGACACTGGACATGCGGAAAATTTGATTTCAAAGGTCAATCCAGATTCCAAAGGCAAAAAACACAGTTGGCCAACAAAGTGGTACAACACAACAACACTGGCAGAATGTGTGCAAATGCAAACGTATCAATGAGGTTCAGAGTCAACTAAGCAAAAGGCAAATTTCAGAAGATGTTCAAGCTTTTCATATTGCTAGTGTATACCAGTACTATCATATCTCCTGAAAAGAGAGCACAACAACAATAATTGCTAAAATTGATAGGGGAGCTAGTGCCAACACATTACCATTATGTTGGATGATTACCTCTCAGAGGAAAGTAGCAATAGCCAAATTTGTTGCTCCATGTCTGATGAAACTAAATGTAATATCTCCAAATTTGCAGAAGACACAAAGTTGGGTGGGAGAGTGGGCTGCGAGGAAGATGCAAAAATGCTTCAGTCTGATTTGGACAAGCTGAATAAATAGGAAAATGCACGGTAGATGAAGTATATTGTGGGTACCTGTGAGGTTATCCATTTTGATGGCATAAATAAGAAGGCAGACTATTATCTGAGTGGCAGTGGAATGGGAAAGGAGGAGGTGGATTCAGACCTTGTACACCAGTCACTGAGAGTAAATATGCAGGTGCAGCAGGTGATGAAGAAATGTATGTTGGCCTTCATAGCAAAGGAATTTGAGTACAGGAGCATGGATGGCTTGCTGAAATTGTGCAGGGACTTGGAGAGACCACGCCTGGAGTATTGTGTACAATTTTGATCTTCTTATCTGAGGAAGGATGTTCTGCTATTGAGGGAGTGCAATGAAGGTTTACCAGACTGATTCCTGGGATAGCACAACTGATATCTGGTCAGACACTGAATCAATTAGGACTGCATTCACTGGGGTTTGAAAAAATGAGGAGTGGGTCTGACAGAAAACTGCAAAATTCTAACAGGACTAGACTAGGGTAAATGCAAGAATGATGTGCTGATGACTAAGGACTCCTGAACTAGAGATTGCAGTCTTTGGACATGGGGTTGGCCATTTAGAGTGGAGATGAAGGGAAATTTCTTCATCAAGAGAGGAGTGAGTCTGTGAATTCTCTGCCACAGAAAGCAGTTGAGGCCAAAGCATTGAATGTTTTGAAGTAGTTTGATATAGTTCTTAAGGCTAAAAGGATCAAACAGTATGGAGAGGAAGCGGGAACACTGTACTGAATTGGGTGATCAGCCAGGGTAATATTGAAAGGCAGGGCAGGTTCAAGGGGCTGAATAGACTACTCCTTCTAATTTTGTACATTTCTATGTTTCAATGGTGCAGCTTTAAAGAGACCATCTTACACAATGGGGGATCACCAATGATATACATTTCGAGAATCTCAATGCCAAAACACAAGCTCCTTTTGGCGTCCCAAAAACTTCGATCTGATATCTACCAACAGCTCAATGGTGGCAGGGCTATCGATCTGCACAAGACCAGTATATTCATAATTCGTGGTTTGACTGTGGAACAACTGCTGGAGGAAGTGGTCGATGCAGGTACAGTTACAACATTTAAAAGACAAATGGACAGTTACGTGAATAGGAAAGGTTTCAAATGGATATGGGCCAAATGTAGACAAATGGGACTAGTTTAGTTGGTTGGCATAGAAGAGTTGGACAGAAGGGTCAGTTTCTGTGCTGTATGACTCTATGACTCTATATGTACCACAACACTCCTTTATTTATATCTGTACAGAGCAGGTTCATAAACACAGCCCCTCAATCCTCTCTCTTCACATGCTCATTCTACACTCCCCTCCTCTCTTACTGATATCAGAGTCCTCAATTATGCTATTATAAGTTACATGAATCTTGTTGTTCTACTTCTACCCCATATTTTTCAGTCTACATTAATCTTGTTTACTTCTTCTCCATTATGTTTGTAATAATTTACACTGTTATTACAAGTATCATTGTTATCACCATTGTCGCCATCACCCACCACTCAGTGGTATGAAACTGACTGGACATCCCAATCTGGTTCACTTGTGTTCAACACTAGGTGTTGACATAACGTTGTGCCACTCTACACTGTTGTTACTTCTTTGGAGGTGATGGCCTAGTGGTATATCACTGGATTGTTAATCTAGAGATTCACATGATGTTTTGGGGACCTGGATTCAAATCTTGACATGTCAGATGGTAGAATTTGAACTTAATAAAAATCTGTAATTAAGAGTCCTAATTACCATGAAACCATTGCCGATTGTCAGGAAAAAACTCATCTGATTCACCGTCCTTGAGGGAAAGAAATTGCCATCCTTACCTAGTCTGGCGATCATGTGACTCTAGCCCCACAGCAATGTAGTTGACTTTTAACTGTACTCTGGGTAATTATAGATGGCCTAGCCAGCGACACCCTCAGCCTGCAAATGAATTAAAAAAAAATATTGGTATCAGCATGGCTGACCTGTACTTTGAGGTAATCAGATTCTCCCTTATTGCCTCACGTCATGTCAATGCCTTGTTGTTCCTCCTAAGTTTCCTTTCAGGAGATTTCTGACAATATAAGATATTAGTTGATGTGCATTCTGATACATGTCCACTTCTTCTGCCCTTTCTTTAAATTTGACAGAATTTTCTCCCTGTGTCTAGAGTTGTACCATCTTGCTGCTTTTCATTGTGGCTTTTCTCTGGTTGTATTAGCTTCCTGTGGTCTTTAGAGGTTATCTTGGGCCTGAGGTCATAATATAGATCTGTATTTAACCTCCACTCCATTAACAATCCCCTGGTGCTTTTATTCAATGGTGCTGTTCTGGAACACCATCAGGATTATTTCATTATGGAATCTTATGCATCAGTGACTTCACTGTCTTAATTGTTCTTTCTGCATTTTCATTTGACTGAGGATGGAATGGAAACTTTGTCATCTGATTGACGTCTGCATCCAAACTGAACTTCCTGAAATTCTCTTTCATGGATTTAGATCCATTGACCAATAATTCTTCCAGGAATTCATGTGTTGCAGAGATCTTTTTCAGTACTCTAATCTCTGAGTCCACTGTAAGTGAATAAAGTCTTACCAATTCAATCCATTTCAATAATAGTCATCTAGGAGTAAATACGTCTTCCCTCTAAAATCAGAAAAAATCTGTTGCTTGACTTTCCCATGGCCTTTCCCGAAACCTTGATGAAATTGTCGGATCTCTGGGCACTTGGCTGTGTAAGGCACACTGTTGGAGAAAATGTAATCCTGTATGTTTTTCAAAATGTCTGGGTACCACATTGATTGTTGTGGTGTTGCCCTGCACTTTATGAGATCTAAATGAATTCAGTGCAGCTCCTGTAAGATTTCTCTTTGTATCACCTTTGCTATAACCATTCTCTGTTCATACACCAGAAGATCTTCCAATATTGTCAAGTGTTGTTTCTGGTCCTGGTGCACGTTCAGTGCTTGCTGGTGAACTACATTTCAATATACTTTGAAGATAGAGTTGTCTGATCCTTGTGTGCATTTTGACACTTAGTTTGTCAATAGAATATTGTTTTTTGCTGTAAAATAAAACTCAACTTCAACAAGAATACGATCCATTTTTCTACTTAATCCACTACTCAATCTTCAAAAATATCACTGCTATTTGTGTCTTAGCTGGAGCATAAATTGTTCTATTGTTGTCAGTCATGGCTTACCATAATTTTTGTATGTGTAGAGGCATTTTTGAGATTTCTCCCAATCCAAATAATAGTCCAAATGTGAGTTACCTTGACCTGGAGTTTCATTCTATGAGGTTATCTGTGAATCTGTCATATTAGAACATAGAACATTACAGCACAGTACAGGCTCTTTGGCCATCGATGTTGTGCCAACCTGTGGAACCAATCTGAAGCCCATCTACCCTATACTATTCCATTCTCATCCATATGTCTATCCAATGACCATTTAAATGCCCTTAAAGTTGACAAGTCTACTACTGTTGCAGGCAGTCCATTCCACACCTCCACTGAGTAAAGAAACTACCTCTGACATCTGTCCTATATCTATCACCCCTATATATATGTCCCCTTGTGCTAGCTATCGCCACCTAAGGAAAAAAGGTTCTCCCTATCCACCCTATCTAACCCTCTTATTATCTTATATGTCTCAAATAAGTCACCTCTCAACCTTCTTCACTCTCATGAAAACAGCCTCATCCCTCAGCCTTTCCTCGTAAGACCTTCTCTCCATACCAGGCAACATCTGAGTAAATCTCCTCTGAACCTTTCCAAAGCTTCCACATCCTTCCTATAATGTGGTGACCAGAACTGTATGCAATACTCCAAATGGGGCTGGACCAGATTTTTGTATAGCTGCAACATGCTCTCATGGCTCCGAAATTCAATCCCTCTACTAATAAAAGCTAACACACAGTGTATGCTTTCTTAACAACCCTCTCAACCTGGGTGGCAACTTTCAGGGATCTATGTACCTGGACACCGAGAAATGTCTGCTCATCTACAATACCAAAAATCTTACCATTAACTCAGTACTCTGCATTCTGGTTACTCTGACCAAAGTGAATCACCTTGCACTTTACCGCATTAAACTCCATTTGCCACTTCTCAGCCCAGCTTTGCAGCTCAATGTCTCTCTGTAATCTACAAGATCCTTCGTCACTATTCACAACTCTACTGACCTTAGTGTTATCCACAAGTTTACTAACCCATCCCTCTATGCCCTCATTCTGAACATTTATAAAAATGACAAACAACAGTGGACCCAAAACAGATCCTTGCAGTACCAACTAGTAACTGAACTCCAGGATGAATATTTCCCATCAACCAGCACCCTCTGTCATCTTTCAGCTAGCCAACTTCTGATCCAAACCACTAAATCACCCTCAATCCGATGCCTCCATATTTTCTGCAATAGCCTACCATGAGGATCCTTATCAAACACCTTACTGAAATCCATATACACCACATCAACTGCTTTACCCTTATCCACCTGTTTGGTCACCTTTTCAAATAACTCGATAACGTTTGTGAGGCACAACTTACCCTTCACAAAACCATGTTGACTGTCCCTAATCAACTTATCCCTTTCTAGATGATTATAAATCCTATCTCTTATAACCTTTGCCAACACTTTACCCACAACCAAAGTAAGGCTCATGGGTCTATAACTTCCAGGATTGTCTCTACATTTTCTATCCTCCAGTATTCTGGCAATATTCCTGTAGACAATGATGACACAAAGGTCAAAGCCAAAGGCTTGGCAATCTCCTCCCTGGCTTACCAGAGAATCCTACAAAAAATCCCATCTGGCCCAGGGGACGTTTCTATTTTTACACTTTCCAGAATTCTAACACCTCCTCCTTATGCATCTCAATCCCATCTGGTCTAGTAGCCTGTTTCTCAGTATCCTCCTCAACCACATTGTCTTTTTCCAGTGTGAATACTGACGAAAAGTATTAATTTAACACTTCCCCTATCTCCTCTGACTCCACGCACAACTTCCTACTACTATCCTTGTTTGGCCCTAAACATACTCTAGTCTTTCTTTTATTCCTGATATACCTATAGAAAGCTTTAGGGTTTTCCTTGATCCTATCAGTCAATGACTTCTCATGTCACCTCCTGGCTCTTCTTAGCTCTCTCTTGAGTTCTTCCCTGGCTAACTTGTAACTCTCAAGCGCCCTAACTGAGCCATCACATCTCATCCTAACATAAGCCTTCTTCTTCCTCTTGACAAATGATTCAACTTCCTCAGTAAACCACGGGTCCACACTCAACAACTTCCTCCCTGCCTGACCGGTACATACTTATCTAGGACTCACAGTAGCTGGTCCTTGAATAAGTTCCACATTTCAATTGTGCAATTGTGCATATTACCAGGTAACTGCTTACATTTCTGAGGTTGTGTTTTACCACATTATTGATCACCTAGGTTTTGTTCTGAAGGCTGGTTTGGCTTTGGCCAAATATCCTTTGGCACTATATGCTTTTCAGATGTGGATTTCTGGTATGAAAAAATCAAGGAGATTGACACTAGCTTTGATGCTCATTTGAAGGATGGGTATGCACACAATGGGCCAAATAGCCTCTTTCTGAACCATGACAATCCTGTGATTCTGTGAGGAGTCGCAATCGACATTTATGTTGCACTTTGCTGACCATAATAATTGTCACTTGCACCCATAGTACATAATCAATGTTGGCCTGTCGCCATGACTTCATGCTGGCATCCATCTCCCACCAAGGTATCAATGGTATGATCCTTTTATTCTTGCCCAGAGGATCATACTGGAAGGTTTTGATTAGAGTAAAGCTGATTACTTATTCAATTAGCTTCTCTGCAAGTTCTTTTTCAGAGAAATTGTGCTCAGGCCTTTGCTGCAGCATCTGGTGATACAATGGTCAATAGACTCAAGTGTTTTCTCTCTGTGTGACAAGCTGACTTCTTTTAATCTAGGAGTGGATTCATTTCTTGAGTTGGTCTTCAAGTTGCCTCTGGATCTTCTCTGGTCATTTTTTACTGTCTTCGGAAAAGCTGTGAAGCTCCTCCCTGCCAAAAACAGGCAATATTTTAAGACAGGAATAAACTGCAGATGCTGGCAATCAGAAACAAAAAAACTGAAAATTATAAAGAAGGGTCACTGGACCCAAAATGTTAAGTCCATTTTCTCTCTACATGTACTGTCAGAACTGCTGTATTTTCCAGCAATTGCAACATTTCAAGATATGTCTTCTCAGGAGGATTTATGGCTTGATCTGAAAAGTAAACTTTGTATGTAGTTGTAGTTCAGTGAAGATGTCACATGCTGACTAATCAAATGCCTGCCTTCCATTTCATGTTAAAGATCTGTGGATTATTTTGTGGCATTGTATTGAGTGCTGGGCTTATTTGCTCCTTGTTTTTATTTGGTTCACTGTTCTGTACCTGTGTATTACGGAAGGATGAACTTCTAGAGAACTGGATTATGTACAGTTGTGTGAATAAAAGAGTTTGTAGGAACATACTAGAGTTAGACAGCAGCTACACTTATGTAAGGAGTAACCATTACCAGGCCATAATCTACCTACAGAGACAAGAACTGCAATCTCCCCAGTGCAGAACAGAGTACTAAACCATGAGCCTCATGGCAACACAAACTAATTGCCACAATGGAAATTATTTAAAATGGAATTGCATTAAGATATTAATTTTACGTCTTATCTGTCTATCCACATACCAAACATCATGGCTACAAAATGGGTGATCCTTCTCGATCCTTCATCAGAGTTTTTATGTAACTTGTTTCAAAGTTTGGAAGGTGAATTTTCCCCAGAGTTCTTTTTGTGTGGAGTGCTCTACTCAGAATCTCTCTCTAATGGCCCAGCTCAGGAAAATGCATCTGCCTTGATTTCAGTCATTCTTCACAGTGAAACTGGGGTGAAGACTATTAGGATACATTCTGTGCTGAGGTCCCAATTCTAAAAAATTCAAAAATCTGTTGGACAAGAAAATGCCATTTGGCCCAAAAAGCCATTGCCTTTTGATAGTCAAATATGATTTATCCCTTATATTTCAAGATCCCACAATTGTATTTATTTCATTAAAATATATTGAGTTGCCTCTTAAATTATTTTATTTTTTCTTTCTCGTTCTTATAATCTCCTCTACACTTCACTTGCCTTCTCAGTTCTAACTTCTTAACTTCTGTTTCTCAGACTTGAACACTTCACTACAGTCAGGGATGTTTTTATTTTCTGTACATTTATTAATATTTCTCCTTCATCTCATTTCTTTTACCTAGATGGAGCTAGTTTGTTTGATCGCCAGTTGCTCGTCACTGAGATACGTCAATATTTGGAATGCAGAACTTTCCTAAGTTCAGTGATGATGATAATTCAGCAGCACTTAATTAGTGCTGAAGCTCTATGAGAGAGCCTGAGGTTGTAAAATGCAGTGTGCAAGTGCAAGACTTTATTTCAACTTGCAGAGACAGTGCGCCATAATTCTGAAGTGGAGGCAGGATAACAGTAAATGATGTTGAGTTTTATGTATTTCTTTTACCATGCAATACACTAATTGAGGTTTATCTGATTCACCCCCACAATTGGTTAGTTAGTAACTGCACTACTGGGAGAACTCACTGTCATTAAGTTTGAAGAGAGCACAGGCCCTTTGCTTCCTAGACATATGGAATGCTGCCTTACCACTGGAAGTCTATTACCTGACCACCAGGAAGTGCACAACAGCAGTCAGGGTTGCCTGATTGTTCATTTTGTTTTTCACTGCTTTGTGGGAATCTATAATCCCCTCTTTCAAGGACAGCAAAAACTTTCAGTCATTTTAGTGATGCCATTGCAATTACTAATGTCACATCAAAACACTTTTAGACAACACTAAATTTTGAGAAAGGCTTGAATTAAGCAGGTGTCACCTGTATTGAGCTGTAGTATGCATCTCAATTCTGCATGCAATTTATTTCTTCATGTTGTAACCTGATTTAAATTCCATTCAGATTTTCACTTACATCTCATCGGAGCTCATACCCAGAGAATTGTATGACCTACTTACAATTATAATGGAGACTTTAAAGTTTTGTCATACTACTAACAAAATAGTCATGTGCTTTAGTAATAGTTTAAAACGACATCACTTTTGTGATGAACCACTTCTGTTTGCTTGAAAATATTAAGCATACCGTTAGAAGTTGCAATTGAATTTGTAATGTATGTATTTGCCTTTCTAGCCTCATAGATGAACAAAGTATTTTTGGATCTTTATTTAGCAAATAAACAGTACTTCTTTACATGAAATCCAATTGATAATGCATTTTATATTCTCTGTTATTCATTATTGATCTGCAAAACTGATCAAGAGGGGACAACAACCAGGAAGAAATATTTATATATACTGATATACATATAGATAGATAGAAATTAGCATTATGAACAAAGGAATAGAAATAATTTTTATCATACCAAAGGGGTATAAGCACAATGATGTTTTAAATGCCAGGAATCTATTTTAATTTCATTAAGAGCTGAAGCTGGTAGGTTGAGGAGAAACATAAAGGAAAAGAAGCCACAATCATGAGATGAAGTGAATAAAAAATTTCACCTTGGGCTGAAAGTATTGTTACGGACAGATAAGGTGGAGCTCTGTTTTTAAATACGAAAGACACCAGTGCTGTGCTATGGACACTGTTGGGGCCTTGACCAGTACTGCAAAGGAGACAAGTGATGTGAAATGCACACTGAGAAACAGCTGATTAACTTTAACTTAATAAGGGACACAATCTTCATCATTGTGTCAACTTCTGACTTGGTTATCTTGCAAGGAAGTTCTGTAATCATTTTATATCACATATTATCCTGTTATAATTGGAATATCTAAGAAACCAATATGATTATCAGGTTTGTAAATATATAACCCAAATCAGGAAGTCAGTCTCTCTGAGTTCTATATTCCATTGTGTCCACCTGTATTATAAGCCCATTGGTGGGCGGCACGGTGGTAGGTGGGCGGCACGGTGGCACATTGGTTAGCATTGCTGCCTCACAGCGCCAGAGACCCGGGTTCAATTCCTGCCTCAGGCGACTGACTGTGTGGAGTTTGCATGTTCTCCCCGTGTCTGCGTGGGTTTCCTCCGGATGCTCCGGTTTCCTTCCACAGTCCAAAGATGTGCAGGTTAGGTGAATTGGCCATGCTAAATTGTCCGTAGTGTTAGGTAAGGGATAAATGTTGGGGTATGGGTGGGTTGCGCTTCGGCGGGGGCGGTGTGGACTTGTTGGGCTGAAGGACCTGTTTCCACACTGTAAGTAATCTAATCTAGTCTTGTTTGCATCAGAAACCATTTTTGGCCTCAGCACTATTTGAGAATATAACACTGCCTCATTTGGACATGTAATAGCAGATGTGATAGTTACAAGTCCCACAGAGATCAATACCTTTTAAAAGAAAGGAATTCTCATGAATTCCACAGAAAGAAATAAATTTCACTTTTTAAAACTTTTACTTTGCGAAACCAATTGGTGGCAACATAATTCAAATTTTAATTAATTGGCCAAGGATCTTTCAAATTAAGAAATTAAATTTTACTTGAAATAATTGATACAACAAAGGTACATCTCATGATCTCACACAAATGTGCAACCATTGTCTTGATTATGGATCAAAACACCAAAGTACTGTGGACATTCTTAGCTTTTAATTCCAAAAGGTGCTTTCCTTTTGAAAGAGGGCTGCTACAGACTGAAAAAAAGGACTGTGGTTGTAAATTCAGTGCTGTCTAGGGGAGCCATGGAATATCATACTTGTTAAGTGTCAGGACAATCTCAGAGTGATCACGCAGGAAGACATCATAAGGGGTGACTATCTCCTCCCATTCAGCAGAAAGCTAAACCTTGAAGACATTTTCTGTGTGTTTCCCTTTCAGATGTATACTAAAGAAGTGGTTAGAAAACCTATTGCACCTGTGGTCTACATGTGCTAATGGGAGAGGTTCTGCTGACAGGAGAAGGTCCAGTAGTCAATCAGCAGAAGCCAACTAAAAAATCAATAAAGGTGGAGAAGTTGAAGTATGAGTGTAAGCTAGCTAATAGAATAAAAATACTATCGCATTAGAGGCAAGGTTCTGATGAAAAGCTTACGCTTGAAACATCAACTCTCCTGCTCCTGGGATGCTGCCTGGCCTAATGTGCTTTTCCAGTGCCACACTTTTGACTCTGATCTCCAGCGTCTGCAATCCTCACTTTCTCCAAAAGGGAGGAGATGGCCTAATGGTTTTAGCGCTGGATCTTTAATCCAAACAGCCAGATAATATTCTGAGGAACCCAGGCTTGAACCCCACCATGGCAGATGATGAAATTTGTATTCAATAAGAATCTGGAATTAAGTAGTCTAATAATGACGCTGACTCGATTGTTGGAAAAACCCATCTGGTTCACTAATATCTTTTAGGGAAGGAAACTGCCAACTTTACCTGGTCTGGCCGATATGTGACTCCTGACTGTTAGCTGCTCTCTGGGTGGTTAGGCCAGCGATGCCTTCATCCTGTGAATGAATAAAGAAACAAAAGACTTGTTTCAGACTATTACCCAGTGTACTTTTAGTCTTTAAGGGTAATTGAATAGAAGAAAATACAAGATTTCCCCTGCATGGGGGACACCACAGATGGCATTGTAGCCTTTTCTCCAAAGAGTGGATGACATTAAACTGAGAATTTCCCAGATTATTTTATTTAAAATCAGCCTCATTATATCTCCTATATCTACGTGACTAAGAATATACAACTAATTTATGTTCAAAAAGATTGGCAACAAGACACCACAGTAACCTGGAAATTATCTTTGTTTGTAATAGCAGATGAACATTGAACACATTTGTATCATTTTCTTCTTTTCATTAAGTTATTGGAGGAGTTAATTTATTTATAATAAGTAGTGAAGCAGCAGACAGCAAACTATTATTGAAATTCACTAAATATTCAATCATCAATGTTTAGCAAGAGTAAGCAAAAGTTTTAACAGATCAATGAGTCAGTTACCCATATTTTCACCAAGGGAATTGCAGAAGTCATCAGTCATGCAAGAGTTCAGATAAAAGGAAGAAATAATGTTGATTATATTGCTCACTAACAGAAAATGAGTCATAAGTAGCAGGAGTCATAAAAATGAAGCAACACATTCTGACAAAGGTTGATCTGTATCTGTTTACCACACTTGTATTGTTTCTGCATGAAGCCATATTCATTCACTGTGAGCAATGCATTATCATTCACACTTGATGGAATTGTTATACCTTTCACTTCATGTTCAGCCTTAAAATTGTCAATCCCTTACAAAGGCTTTGTATCGACCACATAACCCATCATGGCAGGGCTGGCACTTCATCTTGACAGACCCACATTGGCAAGCAGCAGCTCTTGAGCCCTTCAGATGTTTGTGTTACGGTAAGTGAATATGAGGCAAGAGTTTTACCAAATGAGCTACAGTTTGACACTTGCTCAGAGGGAATAATAAAGGACAAGAAATACAAGACAATAAAGTCATTTTCCTGAAATTTATGAGAAGTATTACAGATGTGAGCTCAATTCCCTATACAAGCCCAAGGAATGCAACGATAATGTTATTAGAGATCGTTATACATGGAAATATCAATAGATGATCAGTCCTTGTTGATCATAGGTCTTCTTTGACCAAATAAGTTCCTTCCAATGACAGCAATTATTATTTTGCTTGCTTTTCAAATTTTATTGAAATGTTTTTGGCTGTTGTGTTGATAGGACTTTATTGTCTTGTATCTATTGTCCTTTATTATCCCCTCTGAGCAAATGTCAATCTGTAGCCATTTGGTAAAACTCTTGCCTCATACTCACTTTAGAACCTAAGCACAAAAATTGATGCTAACATTCCTGTGCAGTGCTGAGGGAGTGTTGTGCTGTTAGAGATACTAACTCTTTGGATGAGAAGTTAAACTGTCTGCCCTTTTTGAGGTGGGATAGGAATGGATGGGACAGGATAGGTGGGTTATTATTTTTAAGAAAATGCAGAACATCTAGAAGCAAGATCAATATTTATTTCTTATTCAATATAATTAAAATTAGATTATTTATGACATTATAAAATTGCTGTTTGTAGGAGCATGCTGTATGCAAATTGGCTGCTACACATCCTCCACTTCAAAAGTACCCAATTAGCTGTAAAGTGCTTTGAGGCATTGTTGATCACAAAAGGTGCAATTATAAATGCAAGCATCTCCATTTTAATTGAAAATGCTCAGTAGTGCGTAAAGTCCTGATCTTATACTGTCTCTTACCATCGGTTTGAAAAATTCTTTGAATGTTCAGAGCTACTCAGTATGGTTATCTGGATCAAATTCTTCCGGTTGATTCACTTTTCACTAATTAACTTTATATTCTAGCAGACAATCCTTAATTGGTGTTATGGACCAGGCCAGATTCCCTCAAACCTTTCAAGAAAGTAGCCCAGCCCCAAACTTTGCTAGTTGTTTTAAGCAGGTGCTCCAGGAGGGTTGCAGTTGGTCAAACAACATAGTTTTAAATAAAACAGAATTTATGTACACGATTACTGAATGAAACACAAACAAAAGAGAACAGAAGACAAAATAACTTAACCTATCTGAAAACCCAACAGATTATCCCAATGATGCTGCTCCCACTACTTGCAACAATCCCCATAAACACCCCTTGGCACAAAAGTTAATTTAAACCCAGGTCTTACAGGAGAGATGTCAGAGAGAGAGAGAGAGAGAGGATCTGCATGGACCTGTTTTTTTGGGTCCATCAGCTTCACAACTGCCTGACTGCTTTCAATGAACAGCCAGACTGCCCAAACTGAATCAAACCAGAGAAAAGCTGAGCTGGGAGAACAGGCCACTCTCCTTTCATTGTACATGTGATTTTTTTTTTAAACCTGAAAGCTTTTTGCCTGAGATATAATCTGAGAGCTATCATCAAACTGGCCCCTAAAATCCATCCTAGCTCAGACTTTTCGGAACCTGTGTTTTACAACCTCCAAGGACAGCATAACCTTGTTAAAGGAGCAGCATCATCACATAGATAGTTTATTTTAATCAGCCATCCAGAAAAGCAAAGTTAGCACATCACAGTTCAACAATTCAATAAGCTTATTAAAAAAGTAGGCCTGTTTATGTTAATTCAAGTACACAGGTAAACTTGGTCACCTCTGGTCCATTTCTATCAAATCTGTGTTCTTATACATTACACTTGGACCTGACAGCTGAACATTTAAGCCAATGAGGAACAAATTTTTGAGAGCAGGTTTTTGGACATCATGGCAAAGAAATTATGCAAATCAGAAGAAAATCAATGAGATTAAAGCGGTAAGCAAGGTAAATAGACAAGTGAGACATTTCTTATACTAGCATCAATGTTCCAAACACTAGATTAGAATCTTTTGTTTAGCATTATTATAAAAAAACATTGTGGAACATATAAAGATCTGACATTAAGCATACAGGCTATGTGCAATCATGGGTCAGAGGGTGGTGTGTATATGGAATTAGCTTGCAGAGGAAATGGCGGAGGCTGGAACAATTACAGCATTTAAAAGGCATCAGGATGAGTATATGAATAAAAAGGACTCAGAGGGATAATGGACAAATGCTTTTGATTAATTTAGGATATCTGGTAATCATGGATGAGTTAGACTGGAGGGTCTGTCTCCATGTTGTAGAACTCTGTGACTCTATGACTTTATGTAATATACGGTTCTAAATGTTAATCATACATAGGCTAATTCAGAAAGGATTCCAGGTTTGAAGACATCTAGCCAGCAAGAGAGCATGAATCAGCAGTATAGGGAAAGTGCTTAGTCACTGTCAGGATTATAAAGATGAGATGATATAAAACACATGTTTTCCTTGTATTGATAGGACCAGGTGAGAAAGCTGTGATTTGTCTCCCTTTTCTTCATCTAAAATGTAGTTAATTCATCTTTACTGAGAGAATCAGTTCAACTCAGTTGGCTGGATTATTGGTTTGCAGAGCAGTATGTTGCCAACAGTGTGGGTTTAATTCCCATCACTGGTTTAAGGTTACCATGAAGGACTCTCCTTCTCGACCTCTTCCCTTGCCTGAGGTCTGATGGCCCTCGGGTTAAATCACCACCAGTCGCTTCTCTCTAATGAGAGAGTGGGCCCAATGGTCTGGTAAGACTATGGTGACACAACCCTCTGTGTGAAAAAGTTGCCCCTTAGGTCCGTTTCAAATCTTTTTCCTTTCACCTCAGAGCAATGCTCTCTGGTTTTGGACTCCCCTGGGAAAAGTACCTTGGCTATTCATCCTATCCATACCTCTCATGAATTTATCAACCTCTATATTTCCCTCAGCCTCTCATGTTCCAGAGAAATAGTCCCAGCCTATTCAGCCTCTCCCTGTAGTTCAAAACCTCCAGCTCTGGCAATAGCTTTATACATCTTTTCAAACTCTTTCAAATTTAACAACATCTTTCCGATAGCAGAGAGACCAGAAGGGAATGCAATATTCCAAACAAAGCCTAACCAATGTCCTGTACAACTGCAACATGAACTCCCAAATCTTATAGTCAATGCACTGAACAATAAAGACAAGCATATCAAATACCTTCTTCACTATCCTATCTTCCTGCGACTCGACTTTCAAGGAACTATGAACCTGCACTCCAAGGTCTTTTGTTCAGCAACCCTCCCTAAGACATTACCATTAAGTGTACAAGTCCTGCCCTAATTTGCCCTATCAAAACACAATATCTCACATTTATCTAAATTAAAGTCTATCTGCCACTCCTTGGCCCACTGTCCAGCTGATCAAAGTCCCTATATCTCCTATATTCACATCCAAATCATTTATATAAATGACAAAAAGTATGGACCTAGCACTGATCCTTGCAGTACACTCTTGGCAATGCTCCACCATCACCCTCTGTCTTCTACCTTCAAGCCAATTTAATATCCAAATGGCTAGTCCTCCCTCAATTCCATGTGACTTAACCTTGCTAACCAGTCTACCATGCAGAACCTTACTGAATGCTGGCTGAACTCATATAGACAATGTCCACTACTCTGCCTTCATCAATCTTCTTTGTTACTTTTTCAAAAGACTCAATTAAGTTAGTGGACATGACTTCCCATGTACAAAGCCATTTAAGGGAGCCTATTGTCCTTCTATTGTTTTCATAAGAAATCCTATCAATTCAAATTTATATGAGAAAACATCCCATTTTGATAATGACTGTCCAGCATTTTCCTTGCATTTCAGCTACTCACTCCCGTTTATTGCAATGCCTACTCCTAAAATTTTAAACTTTAGGGAGGATATGTGGCCCAGAGCAAATTTATAAAAATGGTTCCTGAGGTGAAGGATCTTAGTTGCAATTATTTTCTAATCAACCTGTTTAGAAATGTCAGAGACACCTTTGGATCAGGTTAGGACTTGAAACCTGACTCAGAGGTAAGGACACTACCACAAGAGCCCAGAGGGTTTTAGTTACAAGGTCAAGTTTGACAAGCAGGGATAATTCGCTTTGGAGTAAATGAGATTGAGTGACATTTAATACAATTGTAAAAGATGATGCAGGTTTAGGTATTTGTTCCCATTTGTCTCTGTGTGGTAGTGCACAGTAGGGATTCTATGATATGTGTCATGAAGCATCTGACCAGATTGATTAAGAATAGTTGACTGTTCCCATTTGAATATGTCACAGGAACAGAGTTTTACATTTTTGAGCAGGATTTGGTGGGTATATGAAGAACAGCTTTTTTTTAATGTAGTGAGCTATACTGGACAGAAGGTAATTCAAGTTCAAGGACAGAAGGTAATCTCTCAACAGGAAATCGGATACTGATGAGGATATGAAAATTTCTAGAGTATGGGGAAATACAGCGACAGAATGGGATTAATTGGCTTGCTCTGGGGGAGTGTATGAACCTGCTGGACTGAAATGTCTCCTTCTGTGCTGTAATGACACAATGACTACATAGGTGAAGAGAGAATGATTACACTAATAGCATGGCAGCATTGACTATGAGTCACATCAGGAGACCATAGCAAAAATAAAGTCAATAGGAATCAGTGGAAATCTCTCCACTGCTTGGAGTCATACTTGGTATAAAGGAAGATGGTTGTGATTGTTGGAGTTCAATTGTCTCAGTTCCAGAACATCTCTGCGAGAGTTCCTCAGAACAGTGTCCTAGACCAACAAGCCTCAGCTGCTTCACTAATGACCTTCCCTCTATCATAAGACTAGAATTATGGATGTTCGGTGATAATTGCACAGTGACCTGCGTCATTCTGCACTCCTCAGTGAAACAGTCTCTGTCCATATGTTGCAAGATTCTGACAACATACAGGCATGGACAGATAAATAGATAGTAATAGTTGCTCCACACAGGGGCCTGGCAATGACCATCTCCAATAAAAGAAAATCTAATAAGTTCCCCCTCATATTCAATGTCATTACCATAATTGAAACACCATGATCAATATCCTAGGTATTACTATTTATCAGAAACGGAACCAGACCAGCCATATAATTACGGTGACTACAGGAGGAGGTCATAGAATGGGAATCCTTAAGTGGTTAACTCACCTCCTGACTTCTCAAAGCCAAAGGCAGGATGTTGTGGAATCTCGACTTGCCAAAATGAGCAGCTCCTTCAACAGACGAAAAGCCCAACACCAGCCAGGACACTTAATATCAAGGCAGCATTGACTGAGAGCTGCATCAGGAGGCCTGAGCAAAACTGAAGTCAATGCGAATCAGGGGACATTTCTCCCAATCTCCATCCTCAACATTCACTCGCTCCGACAGTAAGTGGTAGCAATATGTACCATTTACAAAATGAATTGCAGCATCTCACGAAGGCTCCTTAAACAGGACTATCCAAACATGTGATCACAACTACCTCGATAGTCGAGGGCAGCAGAGACTTAAGATCACACCACCTACGTGTTCCCAGCCACTCACCATTTGACTTGGAAATATATTGTCGTTCCTTCAGTGTCGCTGGCTCAAAATTCAGGAACTCCCTCCCAAGCAGATCTGCGGGTGCACTTACACTGCAAGAACTGCAGTTCAAGGAGACAGCTCACTACCATCTCTCTGGGATGGGGATAAATACTATCCCAGTCAGTGATGCTCACATGCTGCGACCAAGTCAATAACTTGCAAATGACCTGACTCAGGAATCCCTCCATGGTGGAATAGCACTTTGAAAATATTAAAGTTATGCTTTATCATTGCAATAGTTTTGCTTAACTCATTTTGATGATGCAAGTACATTCTAAGCCAAAGACATGAAATCAATGTAAGAGGTAGATTCACAGAAAACTGATGAGTTTATCACATTTTTTCATAAGAATCATGATTTTAAAAAATAATAACTATTAGAACTATATGGATTTTTAAATTAAAAAATCCCAGTGTTTTGCCTCGGTCCTTGGAATAAATGAGCCAGTTTGAGTAATTTAGCATATATGAGGATTATGGAAAAGAACAAAGAGTGGGTATGAAAGAGAAGCGAGAGCGTTCTTTGACCCATACAGCTCATTACCAAAATTGCAGCCTAATTGCTGCCAAGGTAATTGTTTTCAGCAAGGATGAATGATATTCATTCTCAGAATTCAAAGGTCTGCTCTTCCAACCTTGATACTGGTTACATGTTTGTTCCAGTGAGATAGTGAATTTCAGTGATGTGTTTTTTAGTTCGTTGTCCTTCAATCATTTTATTTATTTCCCGGCAGCTGTCTGCTTAATTCCAATATCTCCACAGTACTTGGCAAACAACAAGCACTTTCACTGCCCTATCGGTTATAATTCCCTCAGACAATACATTTTATTTAATCATCTGTATTCACATCCCTAATGATCAGGTTTTGCAATTAGTTCTCTCTGGGTTCTTACTTATAAATGCCTAAATTTGGCTGGAGAGTGCACTCAACACTTTTCTGAGTATGGAATTGTCCTAATCTGTCATTTGGAATATGTCAAAGAAATATTTCAGCGTGTCATTTATTTCTGAGAAGCACAATATAAATTCTACAAATCATGATTCATAACGGCTACAAAACGAAGAACAAGATTGCATCACAATGACAAGACAGCAAGCTCATTTTCTGCTGATGCTACACAAAGTACCTCCTTGTATTTTCTAGGTTGTCCATGTAGCAATTGACTACTTTTGAAACCACCCTGCAGGGCACTTCCACACATACAATTTCTGTTGCTCCTGATGCGGTCAGCTCTGCATTGGGGAGACAGGATGCCTACTCGCAGAGCGCTTCAGAAATCAACTCTGGGATACCCACACCAACCAACCTCTGCACCCCATGGCTGAACACTTCAACTCCCCCTCCCACTCTGCTAAGGACATGCAGGTCCTGGGCGTCCTACATCACCACTCCCTAACCACCCACCTGGAGGAAGAACGCGACATCTTCCACCTCGGGACCCTTCAACCTCACTGCATCAATGTGGATTTCACCAGTTTCCTCATTTCCCTTCCCTCCATTTTATCCTAGTTCCAAACTTCCAGCTTAGCATGGCCTTCCTGACCTGTCCTACCTGTCCATTTTCCTTGCCACCTATTGATTTCACCCTCCTCTATGACTTATCACCTTCACCCCAACCTCCATCCACCTATTGCAGTCTCAGCTATCTTCCTTCCAGCCCCACCCCCCTCTCATTTATTTCACCAGCCTTACGGCTCACAGCCTCATTCCTGATGAAGGGCTCTTGCCCGAAACATTGATTCTCCTGCTCCTTGAATGCTGCCTGACCTGCTGTGTTTTTCCAGCACCACACTCTTGGCTCTAATCTCCAGCATCTGCAGTCCTCACTTTCACCTAGAGCTCTGACATTACCCATACGATTGTTGGCTGACTACCATCATTTGTGTTAAAAAAAAACATTGGCAGGAGTGGGGTACAATCTCAAAGGAGTTGAAATGGCAACTTGCTGCTAAGTTCTTGTGCTTTGTGATTTTTGGTTGATTCTTGATCTAGGAAGGGGTCGCATGCATAATATTCTAATCGGAGCTAGACGATGAAGTTTGAACACTTCCTCCATACCCAAAAGTACTTTTGTCTCTTGTTCATTACTACCTGCACTTCCTGTTATGTAAGTTATTCTGGCAGTTATGTAGTTAACTTAGTGTTGCAATGCATGCCCAGCATCATGCCAGTCACAGATAATGGTAGTGAATTGTGATAGGCTTGTTAAATCACTGGTAGATGAGCAAATGCTGAAGATGATGGTGGGGTAATGTGATAGGTTAAGTGTAATCTAGGGAACCAGTGTGGCAGACGATGATTAGTTGAGAAAGTCAAAGCAAGCCAGCATGACAGGCTATGCTAATGTTATCCAATAAGCACGGGAACAACAACTGTATAAAACTGCAGAAGAGACGTCCTCATAGGTCTGCTCCTGAGCCTGGCCAAACTGGCCATAAATAGGTCCAGGCAGTGGGCCGTGGACGGGGTCGTTGGGGACGACTGCCTGCCCCTCTTCCACGGTTACGTTAGAGCTCGGGTGTCTCTGGAAAAGGAGCATGCGGTCTCCACCAACACCCTGGAGTTGTTCAGGGAGAGGTGGGTGCCACAGGGAGTGGCGTGCATTATTTCCCCCTCCAAGTCTATTTTGATTTAATCCCTGCCCTCCCCTCCACTGGTTGATCACACAGCACTGTTTGTCACTGGCCACTCGGGTGTTTTCCTAACTTCCTGGTGGTGGAAATTGAATAAAGATTTGTACGCCTTGTGTCTCTTACTGTGTCTCACACCTGCACACACACACACCATGGGTGCTGGGGAAAAAATAAGCACTACCGAAAAACAAAAATAAACTGCAGAAGAGATGTCCTCGTGGGTCTGCTCCTGAGCCTGGCCAAACTGGCCATAAATAGGTCCAGGCAGTGGGCCATGGATGGGGTCGTTGGGAACGACTGCCTGTCCCTCTTCCGCGGTTATGTTAGAGCTCGGGTGTCTCTGGAAAAGGAGCATGCGGTCTCCACCAACACCCTGGAGTTGTTCAGGGAGAGGTGGGCGCCGCAGGGAGTGGAGTGCATTATTTCCCCCTCCAAGTCTATTTTGATTTAATCCCTGCCCTCCCCTTCGCTGTTTGATCACACAGCATTGCCCTTTGATGTGAAGGGCAGTGCTTGTCACTGGCCACTCGGGTGTTTCTTTTCTTCCTGGTGGTGGAAATTTGATTAAAGATTCACGCACCTTGTGTCTTTCACTGTGTGTCTCACCTGTACACACACAACATGGGTGCTGGGGAAAACATAAGCACTACCGCAGTTAGGCAGTAATGTGGGGGGAAGAAAAATAAACTGCAGAAGAACAACGAGCTTGTGGGGAGTCAGGGAAGATATTTGCTGATTCCCACAGCTTTGATTTTGCAAGATTAAAGTTTAATTTCGTGAAAGATTTTCTGCACCTCCTGGTAATTTTTTTATAGAACATTGAGTGATTTTTTTCACAACACTGTCCATCAACCACAAACAGTTCAAAATGTTGTAAGCGCAAAGTAAAGACATCTCCGCTGTAGATGGGAAAGCTCAATGGAGGCTTGGGTCATGGACTTATAGCAGAATTTAACACTG
Organism: Chiloscyllium plagiosum; assembly: GCF_004010195.1. Taxonomy (NCBI): domain Eukaryota; kingdom Metazoa; phylum Chordata; class Chondrichthyes; order Orectolobiformes; family Hemiscylliidae; genus Chiloscyllium; species Chiloscyllium plagiosum. Next base: position 63,330,852 of record NC_057724.1, read on the forward strand.
GTGACAACATGGAGAGGCAATTACTCAGCATGGAAACACAATCACAACAATCCCAATCACTTTTCAACCATTAACTTCCTTATCTGAGAAATTGCACCTTGTTTTGTTTTCAACTGGAATATTTTGATTTATCTCTATTATTCATTCCACAATGCAATTATTCTGCAGCTATATATTAGCATTGAGAATGCTTATAGTAAAATAAAGATCATACTTTGGTCAAAAAGGTTCATTTTTTCCAAATACCCATAAAACTTATGTATGTCTGTTTGTGAGTCATATTTCAGTGAGGAAATCATTCCTTCAGAATAACAATAGTTTCTCATTCATTGAACTTATCCTCATGATGTTTCAGCCACAATAAGACGGAGGTGAATTTACGTAACCATCTTTAGGGTATAAAGTTAAAAATCACAGAACACCAGGTTATTGTCCAACAGGTTTAATTGGAAGCACACTAGCTTTCGGAGCGACGCTCCTTCATCAGGTGATTGTGGTGTCGCTCCGAAAGCTAGTGGTGCTTCCAATTAAACCTGTTGGACTATAACCTGGTGTTGTGTGATTTTTAACTTTGTACACCCCAGTCCAACACTGTCATCTTTTGGGGTAGGCATTTAGGGACAGACAATCATGCATTGAAACAAGTTTAATCAAATGACTGCTCACTTGCTCTGTTAATCCTCACTCATTTTGTGGCTGCTTGGAAACTCATAGCAGCTATCTTGCCTTTTTGGGGTTTTCTCCCTCAACCAGAGTTTAAAGGCTCAATGTCCTTCTGTTTTGTTTCGCTGTTTAGTGTAGTAGAAAGCCAGGTAACTTGCGTTTGCCAGCAGTGATCACTCAACAGGGTAGACATGTGGTTGTATGCCAACATTCTACATCAATCTCACAACTACACCACATGCCATCCACGTATGTAGCAAACACACTGCATGTGCACCAACCAAATGGCCACATCAGAATGTCTAAGTCGTCCACAGTCATGCCAAAAAAGACAACCTTCATTTGGAGGTCCTGCCACGGTAAGCCAAGGGCATCATGCAATACACATCTAGGGACTTACACAGTCTGTTGTCTGGTTGGGATGGTCATGCTCAGGGGATCTGTATTATGACAGGCCATGGTGAGCCTTGCAGATTCAGTGCAACAATTCAGGGAAACACAGAAACTCAGGCAAGGAACTACGTACAAATCAGTCAGGCTTCTGAGCAGTCATCAGTTGGAACTGTCTGTCCAAGTTAGTCAGGAGGGTAGGTCTTGGTCAGCTTGTGGTTCAGCTCAATGAAAGTCAAGGGCATTTATCAGGGTCCATAATTGTGGTGGGAAAGTGGGGAAGTCAATTCTAGGAATTGGAGGGATGCTGGGATGCAGAAGAGTTAACTGTAAAGGGGGATATCAAGAACTTTGGGAACAACTTTGCTGCCCCTTTCCTTGGGAGTTCTTGTGTCCATGTTTGTTTCAAGGTCTCTATACCTTACAAATGTGGTTACTTTGAGACTACCTGCTGCACCTATGTGCCATTATGCTTTGTTTCATGCACAATACCCCAAAGTCCCTTTGTGTTGCAGCTTTCTGCAGTTCTACTCTATTTACATAATACTGTTTTTTGCTCTCCTTTCCAAAGTGAACAACTTCTACATTATACACTATTTGCCAACTTTTTGCCCATTTACTTAAACTACCCATAACATTCAAAACATGGACTGCAAATGGTTTGGAATCTTCTGGAGCTAACTTCTCTTTTTAGAAGTAGACATTAAAGGCCCACAAAAGATAGCCACGCCTTGACCTGACTTGACTTGACAACATTGTCTCAGAAGGACAAGAGTCCACCTTCCAGACTAAAATGTGTCAGCATCCATATATTGAATCATTCAAAAGGTGTTTTCTGGCTGTATTGGCCTGTTTAGAATAAAATATAGTGTTGTCTCAGATCCCTAAGTTGAACATTTTCACACAAAGACCTTAGTTGTGGCTAATTCATTTAAACCACATTTGGAAGGGAGACGTGAAGGATGCCGTAAGGTCAGGCAGCCATCTTGGCTTCCCTTTCCATAGATGTTTTATGTGTTGTCTAAAGCAGCACTGAATGACAACTATAGAGACAGCAACAGAAAGAGCCGCAATGCTTACATCCTCAAGATCTAGGAACTGCAGCTTCATACAGTCAACAAGCCTGATCCTTTTCAAGTATACTAAACAAAAACAGACCTTCTGGTAATGAATCTACAAGGAACTTACATCATGAATTTTTTTGGAAAATCAGCTCCTTGAGGCAATCCTGCAGAAATTCGAAAGTATCACCCCAGCTACTGAAGTCACTCTAATTCTTGAGTGAAGACCTCTTTTTCATCAACACTGCACAATCTTTTCTTTTAGATATTCAGTGTGAGTTGTCTATTATTAATTAATTTATCACTTGCAAAAGACAATCCAACGATTTTCCTTGACTTCATGTGAGTGTCTGTGTGTGAGTGAGCAATGCGACAGTAGATTTTCTGGGTGAACAAGTAAATACAGAATCCTCTTTATCGAAATGCATACCGAGCTTGCTGTTGGCATTTCAAATTGACCATACGCTCAGGGATCATAAAACATCAGTAGGCCATTCAACCCCTTGAGCCTACTCAACCATTTGGTATGATCATTGATGATCTCATCTTGGCAACAATTCCACACCCTATCCCATCTCCATAATCCCTCTGATAACTCATCACTGTTTAAAAATCTGTCTGTTGCACACACCCCAATCCACCAACGATCACACTCCATCCACCTTATATACACATCAAGACAAACACTTGTAAATTCTTACAATGAAACTGTGGTTTTCTGTTAATCATTATGCCCCTGCTATTCTGACTAGGTAAATTGAGGAGCATTTAATTACTATTTTCCAACTGATTCATAGAAATTTTTGGAATGCAAATAATCATTTCCATAAGAATTGGCCCATTAGTTGGTTCACTGATCATCACAGTGATTTTAATAATAAGCCCTCTTATGGCATAATTGTTCTCCTGAAAAAATACCCTGAGGGCATTATTTAATTTTCTTGATATTTATGTATCTGTAACAAACTCATCATTTCAAAACAATCTAGTTTGATATCTGAGATTGGTAGATGGAAGATACTGCAGCTGTGAAACTAGTGCATGGCGCTGGTGGTACCTGTTTATTTTTAAAGTGTTTTGTACTGAACTGAAGTGCTACGATTTTGCCTCAGCTATCTTTTTAAACTGATCAGTTTAATTTTCTGTTGATGAGACAATTAAGACAATGACTTGCGTGGAACTGGTCTTAAACCTTAAGCTGTCATAGCAGTGTCAAATACTCTGATGTTCAAGGTTTCTTCATCACCTTCAAAGAAATTAGCTAAATGTTTGAACCCAGCAGGTTGAACTGAGTATGAGACCTTGAACTAAGTTTTTCACAGTGTATGTGTGTGTGCAAGGTGGGAGGAGGCTGGGAGTGAAAGATAAGGCAGTTGTCCTGCCCGCCATCTTCTGAGCTTTAACCTATCACATAGCATATTACATTAAAAACAGAAGAAAAACAAAATTATGTTAAAAAGAAGTAATTAATTTAAGCAGAAAGGAAGAGGGTTACCAACTCCAGGGGGTGCTCTTTACATGTCAGAGGCATGCTAGCCCTTCTTCAAAGAAGATAGCATTGCCTCTTTTTTCCTTCTTGTCTTGACTGTAAAAACAATTTTCTTCACTCCCAATGTTCTCCCCCCCTAAGTCAGGATCTGGATTCTATGCACTTTTTTAAAAATCTAATTGGACTGTCTATATATGTTACTGTTACTATTTTGTGATGATTGAAAGTGGGATTTAAGGTTTGTCCTCATTTCCCTGAAACCTGGTTGAACGGTGAGGTTTGGGGCCTGGCTTTGCCACTCTTCTCCCTTGTAAATTGCTATTTCTCTGTATACAGTTCTTAATGTTAATTGTTTTGTAAACTGTACTGTTTAATTAAAAATAAGCAGGAGTGTCAGGGATTCTGTTCACTCTAAAAGCTGCCCCTGAGGAAGCTGGACCAGTGTCAAGTACTGTGCCCATGTCAATAAAGGGTTACTTACTTGGTGACAGGACAGTGGTTTCTGACGAGTTATTTCAAACATTTCTGTGATAGCAGTCAGGAACCAGTCGAAAGGTTTACTTTAATTAAAATTGAGTAATTTTAGTATCTGCTCAATCTAAAGAAAATAATAAATATGTAATAACACATTCTGCAAATACACCGAATGTACAATTTAGGGTCTAATGGGTGTCCTTGAGGAGTGAGTATTTAACCTGAGACCACAGTTTATTTGTTGGCCTTTTGGATCGTTAGCAGTAGTGAAGGTTGCATTTATTTTTAAATTTCTCAACTTTCCAAAACTTCTTCTCTGCTGTTTCCGCAGGAACTGGGCACATTGTGTGTTGAGGGACAGAGAGCGAGATAGAGAAAGAGAAAGTCCTTAGCGTGTGTTTAGCTCTGCCTTCCTAGCTTCATCTCTCCTGCTCTGTCAGAGAAGCCCATTGAAATAGCAACTAGTTGTATATTTCCTGTCTGCTCAAATGTTTGTTTTGAGGCTTGGTAATTATAATTGAGATTCCATCTCCTACATGTGAGGATTCTCACCATGGTGTAAATCACATAGAAGATGAGGGTCATTGCATGTACCTGAGGAGTTGACTGGATTATTGCCTTTGAGGAGACTTGATAATTTCAGCTCAGACTGTCTTCTGTCAAAGTTACATTGATTTCACGAAAACTGGCCAACCTAACAAGCAATGTCTATGGCCATTTTCTGTCAGGAGTTTGGTCCCTTTTGATATGATATTGGATGATGGAATTCAGTGATCAGCTGTCCATATTTTACATCATCTAAATGATACCATGACAACATTCAAACATTGAATTTTCAGGTCTTTAGTCTGGAGGAAAGGGGATGGTGGTACTGTATAAAATAGGTTACCCTCTTATCATTGCTTGGTTTACAATCATCATGGTGATGTGGAATGGGCAATGATTGCCACATAGGTCCTATATAGGATTCAATTATACTTCCAGACCAGTATCAACAACTGACCAAGAAAATGGGACTTACATATGGTTTTATTTAGACCATAATAGAAACATTATTCCTCTCTCTGATTTCACAATCCAATTATTCTCTCTAATCTCTTTTTCCAAAATAAATCTCCCAACAGTCCATCTCCAGGGTTCACTATACCTATCATATCAATCACATGTAAAGTAATTCTTAATCATTCACCTGTAGTGTTCTCATCTACAAAACACTTCCCTTCCAATCCTACTTTCTTGGTGTATGTGATTGGGAAAAGGAAACGTTTCCCCTGTTTATTATAATGACTCTTTCAAAATGTTTCACCTTTAACTTTCCTTTCATTGTGATATTTTCTCAAACCTGTTCATACCTTCACCAATGATGCCCTAATTCCCAAAAGTGATTACTCTCTCTCAAATTTGCTATTTCACACAGTAGGTCCTTACCTGCCTTCCCTTAAGTCCAAGTCACGCCCACCTCTTGTAAAATTAATTGGTGAGATATGAGCACCTCTGCCAAAGACAACATATATTGCCCATTCCAAATTTCCCTTGACAATATGGTGGAGAACCACACTTTAAATCATTGCATGCCTTTGGAATATAGCTTTTAATTGTGTATTGATGCAATTTAATGGTTCCCTAGGCCATCTCAGGTAGAGTTAAGAATCAATCACATTAATGTGAGTCAAGCAGTAGAATAAGGGTTCCAAGTTTCCTTGCCATTGGCATAATAGAGAACCAGAAGGGTTTTAATGGCAAACTCCATCGTTTTATGGTTTCCGATACTAAAATTGGTGGAAAGTAAAGAAAATTCCCAGCTGCTTTTCTCTTTAATAAATTGTGTTCTTTCATCCCTTTCCCTGTGTCCATCATCCTCACTTCCAACAACAGTTGCACGCATCTCATTGTTTTCTTTCTCACAAACATTGAGACGCTCAACTGCTCCAGCTCCTTCCCTCCCTTTTCCTCACCCATTGGACCATGTCAAGAAGGGTCATAAGACTTGGATTATAGACTGATACTTTTTTACTCTGATACAAGGCTATGGGACAAGCGCTGGAAAATGGGATTAAAATATTTTGCTGATTGTTTTTGCTTGACTCGATGGGCTGAAGGGCTTTTTTCTGTGCTGTGGACCTCTGGAATTCCGTGATTATTTGCTGACAGTGCTCTGTCAAAATTGCCTGGAAGACCCCAGGAGTGTGTAAATCTTTTAGTCACTTGTGAAAAGTTAACACCGCTGGCTGGGCCAGCAGTAATTGCTCAACTCAAAATGCAGTTGAGAATGAACCGCTGCAGTTTGATGCTCCAGATGGACTATGATGGCATTAGGGATGGAATTCTAGGATATCGACCCAGCAATACTGAAGGAACAGTGATATATTTCCACATTAGGATAGTGAGGGGTTTGGACGGGACCTTGGTGTTCAAATGTAACCATAGCTCATGCCTTTCTAGATGGTATTGGTTATGTGTTTGGAAGGTACTGTCCAAGATCTTTGGTGGATTTGCGCAATGCATTCTCTGGTTGTTACACACTGCCATTACTGAGCATTGGTGGTGGAGAGAATGAATGATTGTGGGTGTGGTTCGAATCAAGTGGGGGTGCTTTGGGTTGGATAGTGTTAAGCTTCTTGGCTGTTGTTGCATTTCAACCTTATAGGTAAGTGAAGAGTATTCCATGACATTCTTGACTTGTGTATTGTAGATGATGAACAAGCTTTGGGGAGTCAAGAAGTGAGTTACTGGCTGCAGAATTTACAGCCACTCACCTGCTGATGAAGCAAAGAACTGTGGAAGTCGGAGATCTTAAAAAGAAATTCCTGGAGAAACTCAGCAGATTTGGCAGCATCCATGGAGAGAAAACACAATTAACGTTTTGAGTCTTATAACCCGTCCAATGGGTTAGGAAAAGGGAGGGAAGGAGCGGAAAAAGTTGATTGTTTCAATGCTTGTGAGAAAGATGTCAATGAGATGCTTGCAACTGTTGTTGGAAGTGAGGGTGATGGAGACAGGGAAAGGGATGAAAGAAAACAATTTACCAAAGAGAAAAGCAGCTGGGAATTTTCTTTGCTTTTCGTGTAGGCATCTGCACTCCTCACTTTCTCCATAGCCTTGCATGTTTTGGCATTACAAGTGTATTTCTGAACACTTGTTAAATGACATGAGCATTTCTGCCTCAACCACTCTTACAGGCACTGAATTCCAGATTCTAGACAAAAATATCTTTCTCACATCCTTTCTAAACTTCCTGACCCTTCTCTTAAATCTATGCCCCCTGGTCATTGACCACTCCACCAAGGGGAAAAATGTCTTCTGGTTTAACCTGTCTATGCCCCTCATAGATTCATCCAGCATGAATCAGACCCTTTGGTCCATGTTGAACATGATCTCAAATGAAAGTAGCCCGAACTACCTGTATTTGGCTCATATCTCTCCAAACTATTCATGTACTTATCAAAATGTCTTTTAAAGGTTCTAAGTGTATCCACCACTTCCTCTGGCAGTTCATTCCACATGCTAACCATGCTCTGTTTAGAAAAGTTGTCCCTCATGCCCTTTCTAAATCTTGCTGCTCTCACCTTAAAATATGCCCCTAGTTTTTGAAGTAAGTGTGCACAGGCTGGTATCCTGTCAACAAATCACTCATTGTTTTCATGTGCACAGTACATGGGCTCTGAGCAGCCAGCTCAAAACCACTCCCGAGACTGAGGCGACCTTCTGAATCTCCTGTTTTTATTGGTCAGATAGGACTCCCAGATTGACCCAGATTAACAAGCCCAATCAAGAATCTCCATAGTTAGTGAGATCTCCCTGGCCATAGTTCCAACCACTACAATGTTGAACTCCCACACCTTATCTATGCCCTTCATGATTTTACAAACCTTTTTAAAGTCATGCCTCAATCTCCGATGTTCCAGTGACAGAAGTCCCAGCCTATCCAGACTATTTTTATAACTCAAACCTGGCAGCATTCCTGGCAGCATCCTGGTAAATCTTTTCGGAGCCCTCTCCAGTTTAATAATATCCTTTCTATGAAGAACTGCACATAGAAGAGACCTCACCAACATCCTGTACAACCTCAACATGATGCCCCAACTATTATTCTCAAAACTTAATATTGAAACATTCCTGGGGATTTCCTATCCTGACTGCTCAGAATAACAAACCTTTGTGCACCTTAGTAAATCTCCCCATGGACGATCTCTACCTTTTACCAACATCTCCCCCAACTTCCTTGGAACCAACCATCTGGATCCACTGTTTGAAAGTCTCTGTAAAGCCACTACTACCCAGGCTCCTTGCAAACTCCTTTACTATGAATATTTTGGCTTAGGAAATGATGATAAAAGTTTTGCTTCCTCCCTGTTCTTTTCTTCTGTCATCTTTAATAATCAAGTGAATAAGGAAACACTCACCAAAAACCATAGTAAAGTACATTGTGAAGAAAGAAACAAAAGACTGCAAAACTGAAATGAAGAAGAGCCAGAAAAAAAAGGAAGTCTAAGTGCAAGGAAAGGAAGTCTGCAAAGGAAGCCCGGAGAGAGATACAATGGTTTTTGTCGAGGTTCGTCCCGAGCAGTTCCATGATGCAGAACACTGTGCTCTATGGCCTGTTCCCTAGGACACACACTGAAACAAACATCAACTGCATCTGAAAGACCATCAGCTCTGTGAAGGTTGGTCTTTGAAACCAAAACTTCCAGACCAAGGAATTGATCTCGACCAAGTGTTGCAGACTGGTCCAGGACTGTGTGCTGAGGGACGCACTAAAGCTTGGGATATCTGCTGCCAAGGCGTGCTGGGGAAAAGCCACTGCCTGATGTCTTTCTGTTAAATTAAATTGAAGTCTGTTCAGTTATTGGACCCACCTACTATAGTTGTTTCTGCCATGACATGCATTTCTTCAATGTGAAATGGTGATAACGCGATTGAAGAATTTAGACCATTATATGTAAAACGTGAACTTTCCTTACCTGTATTGGTTATAACATGATTTCTGTGCCATTGGTTTCAATTGTGTTGCTATTACACAATTTTCTTATAATGTGGGATCACACAGGAACAGAACTGTCACGTTATATCAGGACAGACTGTACCTCAAATATATGTAAATATAATCCTGCAGAATTAAGCGAGGCCTTTACTTTGTTCCTTGGATAGTCAAACTCCAATGTTTGTTTGTTTCCTTCATCCTGTACAGATCCGAATTGCATTTGTTACTATGCATATGTATAAAGATATTTTTTATGAATAAAGTACAGTAGCGCCTTGACTTACGAACTTAATCCGTTCCGGGACCCGGTTCACGAACTAAAAAGTTCGCGAACTGAATCAATTTTTCCCATTGTTCGAATAGCGTAAGAATGCTTGGACATAGCAACGAACGCTGTTCACAGCGCACGCACCAAAGACGAACTGAATGAGATCACGCGGGGCCCAAGAGCTTTTGCGTCCAACAAGTGCGTAGCAAAGCAGAACAATGAAACCACGCTTTTTGCATTTGTACCTTCGTTTGTACCTTGAATTTCGTACGTACGTTGAAGCAAAATGTTACGTACAATCCTGTTCGTAAACCGATTTGTTCGTGAACGGGGTCATTCGTATGTCGAGTCGCTACTGTATATTTTTGAAATGAAAACAGGAGGGATCTTGTGGTGCAATGGTAGTATCCCCAGTTCTGAACCAGGAGGTCTGGGATCAAGTTCCATCTGCTCCAGAGGTATGCAATGGCATTGCTGAAATGTTTGATGAGAAAATATCCAGCAGTTATTGCTCAGGACAAAACCACATGCAATCAGTTTTCTTGCAATTTCAAATCAGTGTTCACTAGGAAATTATTCATTGTACTAACACTGGTGTTTTAATCTGAAATGCGCTCAATTGTACAATTCTAACATCATTCACTTTTGTGTTTCACAGAATGAGAGTGAATCACACAGGCTGCAGCAGGAGACAGTGTGCAAATTGGCATAGCAAATGCAATTAGGAAGTTCTGTAATAAATTAGTAAAAGTGCACCGGGAAAAAATATTAGGCAATCCTCATGTTGAGGTTGAATTTGTAAACTCCTTGTTATTTTTATTTCAGTAGCAATGGAAAAATAAACGGTTGCTCTGTGATTGTGAGATAGTTTATCATCCTTATTAAACATTAAGTGTTGTGGTGCCTTCAAAGTTGAAAAGCTTGCTTCAGCTGTGAAAATTGAAATTAGGGAGGAGTTGTCAACCATTAGGTAATTCTCAAACTACAGACTGCCTGAATCTCCTGAATTTTCACATTGATCTGGATTGAAGTTTGACTAGCATCAATATTTAAAATGGGAAGTTATCAATATAATTTTTAGAAAATATTTAAGTCAGAGTTCCACGGAACTTTGAATATTACATGATACCAATTATAATGCAGATACTAAGTGAGAAGATCAACCCTGATGTTAATGATGGAACAGGCTTGAAAGGCCAAAAAGCCTATTGGTGCTGTTATGGTGAGTAACTGTTGATGTAAGAACAATCACACAATGCACACATGTTCATTCTTCCACTTCATGTGTTGTCTGTGGTGCTATGAACTTTGACAGCTCTCTGGTATTTTATCTGTTCTTCAGTTGCAAGTACAGCTAGCAAGTCTCTATTTATAATCTTTAATGAGGGCTCCACCACAACATTTCCAATCCTACTCCAGCTGAATCCTGGTTCCTTGCACAAGCCCCTGACCTTTCCCATAATTCTCAGACACCAGAGTCACCACATATCTGATAAGTCAATGCAGCTGCTGAAACTACTTAACATGAACAATGCCAGTTCTGCTAGTTATCTGCTGTATTGTGTTACATTCCATTTTGAATTTGATAAGGCAAATTTAACAAATACTAATCATATTTGATGAGGTTAAAGGCCCAGGAGGGATTAGGCTTACTGAAAGCACTGTCAGATCAAATAACCCATTAATTATAGGTGTAGCAATTCCATATTCTACTCATATGCAATATTTTCATAATATTGAATATTTATATAATCAATAAGTCATTAAACAATAAATTTGAAAGAGCCATTTTGCTAACTGAATGCAACTAAAAAAAGCAAATGCCACTTTTCAGGGAGTAATTCCATATACACAAGCATCGAAATGCAATGTTTGTAACACAAAACTGTTTTCAGATTTCAACAATAAGGTGCATTTACCTGGTGTCTTTAATGTTGCAAATTTACCAATGTATTTTGAAACAATGTTATCAAGCAAAATTTGGCAAGTCTCATAAGGAGATATTACAATAGATGATCAAAGATATGGCCAAAGAGCTGGTCATAAAGAATTGAAAAGATAACGGAGTGAGAAAGCGAAGCAGGTTACAGTTTAGAGCCAAGGTAACTGAATGCACAGCTACCAATTATGATTGATTACAATCAGAAATGCATAAGAAGTGAGAAGTGGAGTTCTGAGGTTTCCTGACTGTGTGGTATGTCTCTAAACAAGTTGGAAATGATCTCAGCACCAATTAAAGGATGACAATACCACTTTAAAATAATTAGAAGATAAACTAACACATCCAATGCGCAACCTATTCATGTGCAACAATTACAAAGATTCTCACAGCAGCATGCTAATGACCCACAAAAATGTTTAATTACTGCTGATTATGAAAAAGCCTGAACCATAGATTGTCTATCCCTCAGCCAGCTCTGTTTCCTATTTATGAAGCTCTGGTTTTGGAACAGGTGAGTATGTTCATGCATTAAATTGTGAATTTTATTTTGCAGACAAATCATGCTGAATTATAACTTGCTTAAACCATATTATTCACTGCACAAAATGCAGCAAACACCCACTGACTGATTTCTTAGAAATTTTAAATGGAATGTCTTCCATAGAAAAAAAGTAGTACTTAATAAAATTGTTTGTTCGCGTCACATTGATCCAGATTACATTGATTTTACACAGTGCGCAAGCTGCAATGCACTTGGTAAATTGCTATCATGAGTGGGAATCAATAACTCACAGATTGTTGATTAGCCTAGGCTAACATTAAGCCCCATGTACTCTGAATTTCTGGACTCACTCACCATCTTTGGTACCTGTTATGTATTAAGTTGTTATATTTTGAATTTGATAGGGGAAATTTAACAATTGCCATTCATATTTGATGAAGTTAAAGGTCCAGGAGGTATCAAGCTCTCTGAAGGCACAATCAGCTCAAATAACCTGTTTATTATAGGAAAAGCAATTTCACTTTGACACAGGTGTGCCCCAAAATACAACGTTTAGGGAGCATGCCAGGGTTTCTCAGCAGCCCGGGCCTGTGTCACCATTTAAAAAGATCACGACTAACGTGAGTACTTGACATTCCCTCCAACCCAATAACCTTTCAAAACCCTGCTTATGGTGATGATGTTGCTCCTTTTTCAAGGTTATGCTGTCCTTTGTTTTTTTACCAGAAAAGTTGTCAAAAACAATGATTGTGAAAAGTCTAGGTTTGAAGGGTTTTAGGTCCAAGTTGATTCTAAATAACAGATACTGCCTCAGACAAAAGGCTTTCAAGTTTTAAAACTAAACATTTGTACAATGAAAGGGGAGAGGCCAGTTCTCCCAACTCAGCTTTTCTCTGGTTTGATTTGGTTTTAGCAGTCTGGCTGTTCACTGAAAGTAGTCAGTCAGTTGTGAAGCTGCTAGAACTAAAGAATCAGGTCCATGCTGGTCCTCTCTTTCTCTGACATCTCTCCTGTTTTTCTCCAAGGACTGTTTATGGGGATTGTTGCAAGTATTTGGAACAGTATCATTAAGTTGGGATAATCTGTTGGGTTTTTGGATTGGTTAAGTTATTCTGTATTCTGTTCTCTTTTGCTTGTGATTCATTTGGTAACCTTGCAAATAAATTTTGTTTTGTTGAAAACTAAGTGGTTGGGTCAGCTGCATCACTCCTAGAGTATCCAGCTAACATCTGCTTAAAATGACTAGCAAAGTTAGAGTCCAGACTATTTTCTTGAAATGTGTTAAGGGGGTCTGGCCTGGTCCATAACATTATCAAGAATCTAAATTGCTCTGCCTTGAAAATATTCAAATACTCTGTACCCATCGCCTTTTGAGGAAGACATTCAAATGCTCATAACCTTCTGTGAGAAACAATTTCTTCTTATCTCTGTCTTAAATAAGGACCCAGGATTCCAAACAGGAAACATCCTCTCTGCATTCAACCTGTCAAGACCTCTCAATATCTAATGTGATTTATTGAAGTCAACTCTTACTCTTCTAAACTCCAGTTGATATGAGCTGAGTCTGTCCAAATCTTTGTCATAAGACAACATGCCCATTCCAGGTAGTCTAGTAAACCTTCTCTGAACTGCGTCCAATAAACATACCTGCAGTTGGCAGATTTCCTTCCCTAAGGGATATGAGTGAAATATTCAGGGCTTTCCAACAATAGACAACAGACTCATGTATATCATTAGACTCTTAATTCAAGATTTTATTGATTTCAAATTCCACCATTGGCCTTGGTGGGATTTTAACCAAGGTCTCACAATTAGTATTTCAGTGATAATACCACTAGGCCAATGCCTCCCCTTGTTAACGAATGATTACAAGAATGTGAATTGAGCACAATAGGTTATTTTGATGATGATAATAGAAGTTCCTTAAATTTTCACTGCACTGGCTAGCTTTCCATAGTTATCTCACATCGGCCTCAGTTATAAAGGTCTTTGTGTGCGCTCGTTGGGAATCATTGAGGATACAATATGCATTCTCGGAGGATCAGCACTGAGGGCGTGTCCTACTCTGCAGAGGGTCAGCACTGAGTCTTCCCTAAGACAAATGTTAACCTTATTAACCTGTAGTTTCCAGCTTTTGATCGCTCACCCTGTTGAACTCTATTTCCTTGAAAAGAAACTACAATTGTTATTTTCTAATCTGAAGAAAACTTTCCCAAATCTAGAGAATTTTGGAAAATTAAAATGAATGCATCAATCATCTCACTAGCCATTTCCTTAAAGATCCTAGGATGGACTCCAGTAGGACACATGTACCTGTCAATCTAATTACAACAACTTAGTGCAATGTTTCTGGTGATTTTAATTTTCTTGAGTTCCTCAATTACTTCAATTTCCTGTTTGACAATTATATCTGTGATGTTACTTGTCTCTACTATAGTGAAGGCTAATGCAAAACATTCAACTCACCTACTATTTCATTATTTTCCTCATACTCATTTCCTATATTACAAACATTCACTTTGTTAACTCTTTCTATTTTTTAGGTATCTGTAGAAACTGATATTTTCTGGTTTTAGATTTATAGCTAGCTTTCTTTTGGACTCTAAATGTTTTCTCTTTTTCGGCATTCTTTGCTGTTCATATATATTCTGTGCTATCTTCTGTTTTACAATATATCTTTGCAAAATTATATGCTTGCTATTTAAGTCTGATATCATCTTCACCTTTGTTAGTCATTCACAGATGGTGTGTCCTCCACGTGGATGTTTTATTTCTTGTTGGAATGTATCTGTTTTGTGCATTCTGAAATATCCCCTTAAATACCGACTACTGACTCTCTATTGACCTACCTCTTAATCTATTTTGCTAGTTTGTTTTAGCTAGCTCTGCTTTCTGCCTTCATAAACAGTTACTCAAGTTTAAAATACTGGTTTTCAAAAAAATCTTCTCTCCCTCGAACGAATGTAAAGTTCAAATATATTATTTCACTTCAGCGTAGGGAAATGTTCACAAGGAACTCATTAATTAACTCTATCTTGTTGAAAAACATCAGGTTCTAGTATAATTTGCCCTCTAGTTGGCTGCAGAACATAATCTTCTCAGAAACTATCCCGAAAATATCCTATGAACTCTTCATCTAGGCTACTTTTGATCATCTGATTCTTGTAATCTGTATGCATGTTAAAATGTCCCACAGTTATCACTGTATCGTTCTGACAAATTCATATCATTTCGTCCTTTGTACCTGCCCTGACATACGGTTACTGTTGGGGCATCTGTGTGCCTCTCCCATAAGTGGCTTCTTCTTGCCTTTGTCTTTGTACATCTCTTCCCAAACTGTTTCTCCATTCTCTTTTCTTCAACTTCATTTATCCCTCTCTATTAAGCTAATACAATTACAAATTAAAGTATCTCCCCTTTAACTTTTCCTCACTTTCTGTCCTTTTTAAAGATCATATACTCTTCAACATTCGGGTCTCAATCCATGTCATCTTGCAGCCATGACTTAGTACAGGCTGCCAGATGACTTATTTATTTCTATTTGAATGCTCAGTGACTCTGTTTTGTTGCGAACACCATGTGCCAGTATCGCACAGTTTGGATAATAATCCAGAGTTTATTACCTTTGAGATTCTGCTTCTTAGTTTATTGGGTCCTCATTATACCAACGTAGAACATTTCTAGTTATCCTGCCTTTGTGGTTGCTATATACATGGACTATGAGGAGAGAGTCCTCACCCTCACATTGTGTATCCCTCGAGTTGTAAAGTGAAAGATATGAAGATTGAACTTGACCAGTTTGCTATAACCCTTTATAAATTCAGGCATGCCATGTGATAAGATAGACAAAAGGGACAAAGGTTAGAGGAAGGTCTTTTATTAACTTTTTTGAACACTTTATCAAGGAAAAACAATATTTATTAGAGTTTTACTATTATACTTTAATTAAACTTTGTCAAACTGTATCAATCTCTTCACAGGATTCTTCAGTAAACAGTCTTAAATCTCTCAGTAAACAGTCTCAAAACTAACTAATTATATTTTTCTGACACACACTTCTGAAGATTCACTACACCCAATCCACAAAACCCTACAACTGTATTTGAACTCTTTGTCTGAAGGGACTGGTAATAACCACTCAATAAAGCTGGACAGACTGTTCCTCAGTCTTTGAAGGTTGTCTGATGTTTCAGAATGTTCAGTCTTCGATTTGGACATCCCCTCTGATCTAGGGCGGGTTCTGATTTTGAGGTTGCCTCACCGAGGAGATCTCCCTGGATCTGGTCAGTCTGATGATGCTCACAACGAGGCACAAGAAGCTGGGGATGATGGAGGCTCGGCTGCCTAGAAGGAGGTGCAAACTGCAGAGAGCTGGGGCTCTAGGTGTTCCTTTTATCTCCCTCTTCACGCCCTTCGTGAAGATTCTATGACCTGTGCTAACATTAGACAGGAGCAGTATGATCCCACGAAGTGACAATTTTCCATATTTTAATGCTGCAGAACATGGTTTTAAACCTTCATATTCAAGTGCTCTCCTTGTCACGCTATGCCTCTGGCCTCCGACTAAGCTGCATGCTACCAGGTCTGTGTAACATTCTTCTAACAAAGCAGATTCACTGGAGGAATAAATAACGCTTCATTCTGAAACAATGTGGCCATTAACTCCTGGCCCGGCAGTTCCAGGTCTGTCTGGTTTCAGTGGGAAGTTGATTGTCCAAGGCCTGGCTGCATGAATACTGTCTGTTTGTGCTCTGCAGTTTGCAAATTGAAGAGTCCAGTTAGGTTTAAACGTGGATTCCACAGTTCAAGTTTCTATCCATGTTCATGATAAAATGTCAATATTTTGGTAATAATCCTGGAGGTCATGGGTCACCTGACCACACTCTCCAGATATGCAGATGACCTGAATCCTGGCATGGGACAGCTAACATAACGTTCTGAATTCTTACTCTTTGCTGCAGAGACCAGTATTGATCTCCCACATTGTACAGGGATCTGGAATACAGAGTAAGTATCCCCATCCCTAATGTGATGCAACATCAATCGTTCCAAATCGACCCATGTTTGTGTGTCTTCTCACTAACATTTTCTTATCTAACATATATTTTCAAATCCAGTAGACTTTTCCACTTAAGAGTAAGATAAATAATGAAATCATTAACATCTTATTTCCCTTCTGCTAGAAACCATTTAATAATTATAAGGTAGGTAAACATAGATTGTTTAAAAATATTTGCATTTTTCTCAATGTCAACATAGCAGCAAATACTTGCCAACCAATCAACTCACAACTTCTCTGGAATGACGCTGTTTGATTTTTTTCACACTACTTTTTTTTTATCTTTGTCTGTCTAAACCTTCAGGTCTGCAGCTGTTTGCTTCTTACTTTGAATGTAATAAGTAAATATTAATAATTATTATATTTTAAAAATATATTTAGGTTTCACCTTACAGTCCGAATATAACTTAAAAATTGAATAATCCTTTGACACAAGTAACAACAGACTTAAAAGCTACTTATCCACCTGGACACACTGGGCACCTTTCTAATGTCCAGTTATACTTAGCAGCCAATTGTCTTATAGCTTTCCTGTGATGTGACTTTCACTGATTCTTTCAAAATGACTGTCTTGGTTCTATCACTCACCCTGTCCTCCGGATGCTGTCAGCTGCCTATCTCATGTCCTTCCTCTAGGTGGTGCTAGCTGCCTGTCTCAGGGTTCTCCACTCACCCACCATTCTACTATCCTTTGCTGCAATATTACATCATCAATAGCCATGGGTGAGGTGCTAGAAGACTGGAAGGTGGCTAATGTGGTGTGATTATTTAAGAATAAGCAAGGAAACTATAGACTGGTGAGCCTGTCGTCAGTGGTGGGTTAGTTGTTGGAGGAGATTCTGACGGTCAGGATTTACATGTAGTTGGAAAGGCAAGGACTGTTAGGGATAATCAACATGGTTTTGTACGTGGAAGATCATGTCTTACTAACTTCAGTGTTTTGAAGAAGTGACAAAGAAGATTGATGAAGGCAGAGCAGTGGACATTGTCTATAAAGACAAGGTTCCTCATGATAGACTGGATAGCAAGGTTAGATTACATGGAATGCTCTAGCCATTTGGATACAAAATCGGTTTGAAGGTAGGAGAGAGAGGGTGGTGGTAGAGGGTTGTTTTTCAGATTGGAAGCTTGTGACCAGCAGTGTGCCGCAAGTATAGGCGCTGGGTCCACAACTTTTCAACATTTATGTAAATGATTTGGACATGAATATAGGAGGAATTATTAGTAAGTTTGCAGATGACACCAAAATTGGTGGTGTAGTGAACACTAAAGAGTATTGAACAGCAACAGCAAATTATCTCAGAGTACAATGGGACCTTGATCAGATGGGCCAATGGGCCGAGGAGTGGCGAATGTAGTTTAATTTAGATAAATGTGAGCTGTATTTTGGAAAAGCAAACCAGGTATGGACTTATACATTTAATGCAAGGGGAGTGTTGCTGACCAAAAAGAGCTTGGGATGCAGCTTCATTTTTCTTTGAAGGTGGAGTCACAGGTAGACAGGGTAGTTTAATACATTTACCTTTATTGGTCAGTGCATTGAATATTGGAGTTGGGATGTCATGTTGCAGCTGTACAGGATATTGGTTAGGCCGCCTTTGGAATAATACGTTCAATTCTGCTCTCCCCATGAAAGGAAAGATGTTGTTAAACTTAAAAGTGTACAGAAAAGATTTACAAGGATGTTGCCAAGGTTGGAGGGTTTGAGCTTGAGAGAGAGGCTGAATAGGCTGGGGCTGTTTTCCCTGGACACCGAGGAGTGATCTTATAGAAGTTTATAAAATCATGAGGTGCATGGATAGAATAAATAGCCAAGGGTAGGGGAGTCCAAAACTAGACAGCATAGATTTAAGGTGAGAGGGGAAAGATTTAAAAGAGGTCTAAGGGGCAACGTTTTCACACAGAGGGTGGTACGCGTATGGAATGAGCTGCCAGACGCAGTGGTGGAGGCTAGTACAATTACAACATTTAAAAGACATCTGGATGGGTATATGAATAAAAAGGTCTCAGAGGGACACAGGCCAAATGCTGGAAAATGGGACTTGATTTATTTTAGATATCAGATCGACATAGACAAGTTAGTCAGAAGGGTTTGTTTCCAAGCTATACAACTGTATGACTCGATGACTCTAAGTGCTCCTGGCTGCTTGTCTCAGGATTTTAGTCACACCTGGTCATGGAAACAAATGTGAAATGATCTTTCATAGAGAGCATAGAAAAATAAAATATTTTTGTTCAAATGGTGAGAGATTATTAAATGTTGGCATTCAGAACAATTAAGAGCTTTGTGTATGTGAATAATGGAAAGTTAACATGAAAGTAGACCGAAAAATTTGGAAAGTAACATAAATGAAAACAGAGAATCCTGGAGCAACTCAATAGGTCAGGCAGCATCTGTGTGGAGAGAAAGAGAGATAACTTTTTTTAAATCCAATTGGTTACAAAGAAATGTCATTAGACTCAAAATGTTGACACTGTTTCTCTCCTCAAATCTGACGAGTTTCTTTAACACCTTTTGTTTTTAATTCAGATTTCCAGCATCCATAGTGATTTGCTTTTGTTATAGAGGAGTAACATGCTAGATTAACCTTCATTACAAAGTGATTGGAACATATTGAGAATGCTGTATACAAGTCTGTCTCCTGACTGAAGAACCTATCCTCGAGAGGATGTAGCAAAGATTAATCAAATTGATTCCTGAGAGGAGAGGAGTGTGCTGTAAGAAATGCTTAAATAGAAAGTTTGCATATTCTTTGCAGTGATAAACATTGAAAACACTTGATAAGATGTATGTTAGGAGGCTGTTTAAATTGACTGTACTGTCTAGAATTAGACAGCATAGTGTCAGCATAAGTGGTCAGTCATTTTGGATTGAGTTGATAAGAAATTCTTTCAATTTGAAGGATGTGAATCTTTGGACATTTAATTCAGAGAGCTGTAGATGCATTTTCAAGGCTGAGATCAATCAATGTTCTGACACAAAGGGAATGATGAGATTTAGGGATAAAATTAGAAACTGGATTTTGAGCTGGAGTAACAAAACAGTGAGCCACATACTTACCTCCATTCCTATGTTACTTATTAAAATGAGATGATGAATATAAATTACCTTCTGAAACTCTGAAAACTTTTTCTAGGTGTTTTTACTAATAAAACTTCCTAAC
Source organism: Chiloscyllium plagiosum (assembly GCF_004010195.1). Classification (NCBI taxonomy): domain Eukaryota; kingdom Metazoa; phylum Chordata; class Chondrichthyes; order Orectolobiformes; family Hemiscylliidae; genus Chiloscyllium; species Chiloscyllium plagiosum. The sequence goes on from NC_057724.1 coordinate 63,350,845, forward strand.
AAATGCCACAAAATGTGTGGAAGTGGAATGTCAACAATTAATGCCAAACATGCACTGGCTTTGTTTGCATTAATATTCAGCTCACACTGGGATTAGTAACGAGAGCTAGAGAAATGGAGCAGTGTGTATTCAGATCAAAAATGAATCACATATAATCCTGTGGTGACAAGTAGCAAGGGGTAAGCTCAAAGTTGACAACTTACTGAAGCTGTTTTTTTTTCCATTCTTTGAAATGAATATTAATTGCAGTAATAGCAGCCACAGTGATTATTTCTTGCACAAATCCAGCTGAACATGAAGATACCTATTTCTCATCAGTTTGCAGAAACTATGGGCTTGTGTAGGCAAGAAAGAATCTGTCAGTTGATAATGCAGAGTTGAACGTGAGAAAGGAAGATGTGCAATGCACAGCCTGGGAAAATGGTGTAGAAGTTTGTGCTTGGATTGTATTTCCAGAGTTTCCTCCCTTAGTTGCTCCAGAAAATAGTTCATATGTCAGACAGCTTAAACATAAACAAAATATCCCAGATGCTGGAAATCTGTGTACAAAACAAAACAACAAAGAGCTGGAGAAACATAGCAGGTCAGGGTCTGTCCATAGTTTTCGTTACCATTCCTTATCGGAGGTTAATGCTCTTCACTGCCATGAGTATGGATTATCTTCTAAGTACAATTCAAACCTAATCATACATCACTGTGCAGCAGAGAGGCGAATTGCTGGACTGGAGCAGAATAGTTATTGTAGAGTTTGAATTACTTGCAACTAATTCTTGGAAAGGCAGCAGGTAAATAGTGTGATTCATCATGTAGTTTTTTCCAAAATGTTTAAACACAGCTCTTTCTTTGGCAAGGAATTTGAATATCATTAATAGCATAGAAGGAGCCCATCAAGCTCATTGTTCTATTTCTTTGAAAGGCTACTCAATTAATACCACACACCCGCTATTTCCAATAATGTCAATTCACTTTCTTTCCAAGTTCATTTCCTTTTGAAAGCTATACTGAATTTGAAACTATTGTTCTGTCAAGCGGCGCATTCTACCAACTCGTTACATAAAAAAAAAGAAATTTCTGCTCTGCCTCTCTTACTAATTGGCTTAAATCCACATTCTCTTGCTGTGGGCACAGACTCTGGCTTCAATTTCTTCCACTGGAGTTTATTGAGGAAGGTTTCAGGCAATTGGGGCCCATTGGATGCTCAGTTCAGCAGTTTTACTTTCCACCATATCGCAGTTCCTGTAAAAATGTGTTGACCATGAGGCCATAAGACCGTAAGGTACAGGAGCAGAATTATGCCATTCGGCCCACCCTGTCTGCCCAGGATGATATGTTTCTCAATCCCATTTTCCTGCTTTCTCCCCATCACCTTTGATCTCCTTACTATACACAAACCTATCAATTTCTGTTTTAAACACAGTCAATGAATTGATATCCACAGACCTCTGCAGCAATGAGTTCAACAGATTCACCTGGCTCAAGAAATTCCTCTTCATCCCAATTTTAAAGCATCATCCCTTCACTCCGAGGCTATGCCCTCAGCTCGTACTCTCTCTATTAATGGAAACATCTACTCTTGTCCTTCACTCTATCTCTCAATATTCTTTGAGTTAGAATGAAATGACCTGTTATTCTTATTAGCTTGATTGAGTGCAGATCCAGAGTCCTCAACCACTTCTCCTATGACAAGCCCTTCATCCCCAAGATCATCTTGTGAATGACCTTTGAAGACCTTGAAAGTGTGAGGCAAAGATTCACCAGCTTGATGCTGATTCTAAAATCTTAAACTGTGAGTTTACGCAGGATTCATAGAATAACCTTGAATTCCCAATGAAAACAAATGGTTAAGGGCTGACCTCACTGACATGTCCAGGATGAAAATAGGGCATGCTGGGTAGATGGAGAGAAACAATTTTCTTTGGTATGGGAGTTCTGAATTAGGCAGCATAAAGCCAGGCCATGAAAAGTAATATAAACCCACCAAAGAGCTCTTGTGGATAGGTCGATTGAAAATTTCTTAACATATGGATAGCTTTTTTGACAAAATAAACATTAATTCCATATCAATTCTATACAGGCCATGCATATTTAATTGGAGATTCATTTGTGATCTTACATAAAAGAGAATACTGGAATTTGGTTTTTGCATTTGTTTGTTCCTCTAAATAAATCTTCTAAACTCTGTAAAAATTAAGACCTTGATCTACCCTTCACTGGCAGGTTATCTGACATTCAACGTTGACTGCTAATGGAACTGAGGCTAGTGGATGAAATCAATACAGATATCAGCAATGATTTTAATTGAATGGGAAACTCATTCAATTGCTGAGTAGCTTACAAATGTTACTGTGTGACTGAACAATGTCCTGCAGACGACAGTTGCTTGTTGCGCTCACCAGAGAAAGAAGCAATGGAAAGAAGTTCCCAGAGTCTCATGGCGGAAGTTACAAGTGGTACTGACTGGATCCTCTTTCAACCTCTTGCCAGAAGTTTAATGATATGAAAGAAATAATCAAAATGTATGAGAATCGTTATTTCTTACTGGAGTGATTTTTCCTCTTCTACTTTTGCATTTCTTTTCCAATGCGTACTTCCCATTTCTTTGTACTTAGTGAGAATATAGGATGTAGATCAATCATTATAATCTCCAAGTGCTATTTCAGGGAAAGTAGTAGTTATTGCCTATGGCGTCAGAAACAAAGTGGAAATGCTCAGTGAACTCGTTACAATTATTCGAATGACCTGACTATGCTGAATCTGGTAAGGTCAGTGCCCCACACGCTGTCTTTCTGTCATTGTGTATGGAGAGCAATATATAGAAATCCATTATTTAAATTTCACTACCCACTTCCTTCCATATGATTGGATTAAGTAACAAAATTGTGTAAACTTAATACATAATGTAACACTTAAAGGGAATTTTAATTTTAATTGCTGTCACCGGTCATCTTAGTGCTTTTTTTCGGGCTTGACTATATGCATTTATTGACTCCTGTGCTCCAGTAAAATTGGAGCACAAATGTATTCAACACTTGTTTAGTGAGTTAGTCACTCTGATAATGCAAAAGCAATTATTTTCCTTGCCTTGTTAAGTTGGTATATTTCTGGTATCAAAGCATTCATAAATTTACAGCCTAAAGCTTAATGTAGAACCTTTGTTGCTATCAAAACATCCCTTTATTAGCCAAGGTACAAAATATAAGATCTGAGGCAACTTATGCTGGATTTGTATATTACCACAAGTGAGGTGTACTGCTGAAATACAATCAGCGATTTTGGTCACAATGTTTTAGGAAAGTTTTGATTAATGAGATAGATTATATATATAGATGTTATCTGGACTGGAAAATAATAATTGTTGATCTGTATAAAACTATGAGGAATTGAGATGAAGCCGGTGAAAAGACTGTATTTCCTTTGTGTAAGGGGTTGATTTTAAGGACATAAATTAAGAGCAATAGAAATAAAGTTTAGAGCAAATATGAGGGGACTTTTTCTTTTTCCTGAGGGTGGTGGGGATCTGGACCTCACTGCCCAGGATAGAGACTGAAACTTTCATAACAGTTATTACATATTTGAATGTGGACTTGAAGTGCTGTTAGCAAAAGGGTAACTGGGGAGAGAATAGACCCCTCAAAGATCAGCAAGGCCTTTGTGTGGAGCCGCAGAAAATGGGGGAAGATACTAAAAGAGTATTTTCCATCAGTATTTACTGTGGAAAAGGATATGGAAGATACAGAAAGTAACGAAATAGATGGTGACACTTTGCAAAATGTCCAAATTTCAGAGGAGGAAGTGCTGGATGTCTTGAAACAGGTAAAGGTGGATAAATCCCCAGGACCTAATCAGGTGCACCCTAGAACTCTGTGGGAAGCTAGAGAAGAGATTGCTGGGCCTCTTGCTGAGATATTTGTATCATCGATAGTCACAGGTGAGGTGCCGGAAGGCTGGCGGTTGGCAAACGTGGTGCCACTGTTTAAGAAGGGAGGTAAAGACAAGCCAGGGAACTGTAGACCGGTGAGTCTGACGTCGGTGGTGGGCAAGTTGTTGGAGGGAATCCTGAGGGACAGGATGTACATGTATTTGGAAAGGCAAGGACTGATTAGGGATAGTCAACATGGCTTTGTGGATGGGAAATCAACTCGCAAATTTGATTGAGGTTGAGGATGTAACAAAGAGAATTGATTAGGGTAGAGTGGTAGATGTGATCTATGTGGACTTCAGTAAGGTGTTCGAAAAGGTTCCCCATGGGAGACTAGTTAGCAAGGTTAGATCTCATGGAATACAGGGAGAACTAGCCATTTGGATACAGAACTCAAAGGTAGAAGACAGAGGGTGGTGGTGGAGGGCTGTTTGTCAGACTGGAGGTCTGTGACCAGTTAAGTGCCACAAAGATCGGTGCTGGGTCCTCTACTTTTTGTCATTTATAT
>NC_057724.1:63355292-63447074 GCF_004010195.1 Chiloscyllium plagiosum
AGGTAGATAGGATAGTGAAGAAGGCGTTTGGTATGCTTTCCTTTATTGGTCAGAGTATTGAGTACAGGAGTTGGGAGGTCATGTTGCGGCTGTACAGGACATTGGTTAAGCCACTGTTGGAACATTGCGTGCAATTCTGTTCTCCTTCCTATTGGAAATATGTTGTGAAACTTGAAATGATTTAGAAAGGATTTACAAGGATATTGCCAGGGTTGGAGGTATTGAGCTATGGGGAAAAGGCTGGGGCTGTTTTCCCTAGAGCGTCGGAGGCTGAGGGGTGACTTTATCGAGGTTTACAAAATTGAGGGGCACGGATAGGATAAATAGACAAAAGTCTTTTCCCCGGGTTCGGGGAGTCCAAAACTAGAGGGCATAGTTTTAGGGTGAGAGGGGAACGATATAAAAGGGACCCAAGGGGCAACTTTTCATGCAGAGGGTGGTACGTGTATAGAATGAGCTGCCAGAGGAAGTGGTGGAGGCTGGTACAATTGCAACATTTAAGAGGCATTTGGATGGGTATATGAATAGGAAGGGTTTGGAGGGATATGGGCTGGGTGCTGGCAGGTGGGACTAAATTGGGTTGGGACATCTGGTCGGTATGGATGGGTTGGACTGAAGGGTTGGACTGAAGGGTCTGTTTCCATGCTGTACATCTCTGTGACTCGATATCAAGAGCTGAAAGTGGGATCAGGCTAGGACATCTACATACTATCCCGGGGGAATAATCGGCTTTTTGGGCTCCTTTTGCACTGTAATATTCTATGAGTTTGTGATTGATTACACATTCTTCAATTGGCTTTAAAGCGGTTTGATGAAACAGGCCATCGGAACAACGCATCATTCTCCTTTATTAAACTGAATGCTACCAGCTAAGCACTTTTTCCCACATCTAGTGAGTTTCATTGATCATTTGGATTTGAATGAGATATAGGTGGGTATCACGCATGCGATAATTTTCTCATTTCTCACCTTCAACCTGTTTCCATTTTCATAACTTTTCTTGCCTTTTTTTCCCATTTTGTCATTATGAGCATGACGATTGCTACATTCTTCTCCTTTGCCTCCTACGTTTTGGATAAATTCTACAAGCCATTTTTGCGTTTTTATGCAAGTTTTATAATATTTAAGTAGCTACATAAATTCAAGTTATCATTTGTAGGACAGTCTTTGTTGGATTCTCAATTATATTGAAATCTCGTTTTTTGTCACACTCTTTGTTCTAACTCACTCTTTTCCTAAGTATTTAGCTGGTCTCTCAGTCTTCCTTTCCTCCTGCAATCAACTCAATTTGATAATGACAGCATGATGTCAGCTAACCACAACCTTTGGATCTAATTTGACTTCTATCTTAATTTTTGAAATGTGTAGGCACTGGGCTCTTGGATCTTGGTCTCGTACTCCGATAGGGCAAGGTTTGCTTTAGCCTCATGTTTTTTCCCCATTTCTAAACATCTTAAAAAAGAGAAGCTTACAATGATGTAGCAGCATTCATGACCTCATTGATTTTCCAATCTGCCTTGCAACTAATGAAGCTCTTTTCAAAGGATATTCATTGTAAAATGCAATGGGCAAGTTTCTCACGTTACCACAAGCAGAATTGAGGTAAAATCCAACTGTACATCTTTAGTAATGTTGTTAGAGGAATTAGTATTTGCCACAATATTCTTCTTTTCTGAATAGTTTCTTGTGATCTTTCACATTCCTCTGAGAGGGTAAATGGAGTTTCATGTCTTATTTGACATCTGACAATGCAGCACTCCACCCAATATTGTGCAAAATTGTAAGACACAATTGAATCATCTTTGACTCACCTTAAAGGCAGTGCTTTGCAAAACCTACCCACAAGCAGGGTGAAAATGTTCTTGCTTGCATCACTTTTGGACTTAGTATAACTTGGTGAAAATGGAGATGATGATGATGGAGTGGTACAGGTCAGGAATCCTTGAAATCTAAAACCTCCAAACCAGCTAGTTTTCAGATAAAGGTTATTTTCAGTTTTTGGTACCACGTCAGTCCATGCAGGTCTCTTTGGGTCCATTTGGACCCTTTGGATAAAAGCTTTGCTTGGTCCGAACAGATCTAAAAGTGAAGACTTTTTCCCAACCAGCCTGAAAGAACTCAAACACTGATATATAGACATGTTCCACTTCGTCCTTTGGGGAAAAAAATCTTCACATTTAGGTCTGTTTGTGTCTGTTAAAGTTAACCAAAGTTTTCATCCAAATTCAGTTTGTCAACACATCTGTTGGGGGGCCTCTTTTGATAGAAGCATCAGTTTTTTTAAAGTCTTCTCACCAGGCTAGTAATCCAAAGACCCAGATACTGTTCTGGAGACCTGACTTTGAAACCCACCCTGGGAGAAGATGGAATTTGAATTCAAGGAGAAAACAATGTGGAATTCAGAATCTAATGATCACCATGAAATCATTGTTGTAAAAACTCATCTCGTTCACAAATGGCTATTAGGGAGGGAAAAGCTGCCATCCTTTCCTGAAGTGGCCTACATGTGACTCCACATTCCCAGCCAAGAGATTGATGCTTAACTGCCCTCTGACATCTCCCAGCAAGGTATTCAGGTATCAGTGCCCCTCCATTTTGGACACCACATGGAGGAATGACTGAGGGTGGTAAAGGCATGGAATGTATCTTAAGGACATCTATGTCCATCATCAAGAGTGACTCTGCACACCATAGCTGACTGAGTTGATAGAGTCTTAAAGGGCATAGCTACTCGACTATGTTCCCTCACCAGGTCCCAGAGACAAACTTGATCTCACTTGCACTAATAATGGCGTCTGCCCATGAGAATATCTGTAAGGGTCCTTGTGGAAACGATGTCCCATCTCCACACTGAGGATTCCATCCATCATATTGTGTGGGATGCAAAATGGGCTCGATTTTGAACAGATCAAATAACTCAAGGCTGAGTACCCAGGAGGTGCTGCGGGCCATCAACAGCAGAATTTGACTCCAATGCAATCTGTAATGTCAGGGCTCAGCACATCTACATTCTACCATTACCATCAAGCCAGGATTCAATGGAGAGTACAGGGAGACATGCCAGGAGTATCACCAAGCAAACCTAAAAATGAGGTGCTAACCTAGTGAAGCTGCCAAACAGGACTATTTGCATGCCAAACAGCATAAGCAACAAATGAAAAAGGAGGTTAGGCAATTACAATCACTGGATCAGGCCCAAACTCTGAATGATGGTTGACTGTTAAACAATTCATTGGAGGAGAAGGGTCCAAAAGTATCCTTATCGCCCACGGTGGGGGGAGCCCAGCACAACAGTGCAAAAGCTATGGCTGAAGTTTTTACAGCAATCTTCAGCCAGAAGTACCAAGTGGATGTTCCATCTCAGCCTCCCCTAAAAGTGCACAACATCACAACTGTCAGTTTTCAGCAAATTTGATTCGTGCCATGTGCTTTTAAAAAAATGGATAGTGGCACTGGGTACTGCAAATGCTCTGGGCCCTGATACCAGTCTGGCAATAGCACTGAAGATGTGCTTCAGACCTTGCCACACCCTTAGCCAAGCTGTTCTAGTACAGCTAAAACACTGGCATCTAACCAACAATGTAGGAAATTGCCCAGGTATCTCGTGCATGCAAAGGACAGGTCAAATCTAACCTGAGTAATTACTTTCCCTTTAGTCTACTCCCAAGCATCAGTAAAGTGATGGAAAGTGTTATCAACATTACAAACAACCAACACTTGCAGAGTAATAACCTGCTCAGTGACACCCAATTTGGTTTCCAACAGTGCCACTCAACTCCTGACCTCATTATAATATTGGTTCAAAGACATGGACAAATAATTGAATTCCAGAGGTGAGGAGAGAATGACAGCCCATGACACCAGTACTGCATTGGACTGAGTATGACAACAACAAGTCCTAGCAACACTGGAATCAATGAGAATCAAGGGTAAAAATCGCTCCACTGGTTGAAGTCATACTTGGCACAAAGGAAGATATTTGTGGTGGTTGTAGGTCAGTCATCTCCGCTCCAGGAGTCTCTTAGTGTGGTCCTAGACAAAACCATCTTCAGTTGCCTTGTCAATGACTTTCTCTCCATCAAAAGGTCAGAAGTAGGGATATTGGCTGAATGGTTATAGAATGTTGAGTATCGTTCATGACTCTTCAGATATTGAAACATTCCATATCCAAATGAAGCAAAACCTGAAAAATATCCAGGACAGGACTGACGAGTGGCAAATAACACTTTTGCCACACAAGTGCCAGGCAATGACAATCTAACATTATTGCCCTTGACATTGAATAGCATTACCATCACAAAATCCCCACTAAAAATATTTTGGGGATTACTATGAACACAAACTGAATTGGACCTTCGACATGAATAACATGGCTACAAGATTAGATCAAAGGCTAAGACTCCCTGCAGCAAGTAACTTACCTCCTGACTCCCCACACACTGCCCATTTCCATAAGACTTCGCAATGTATTAAATGAGTGTAGCTCCAACTACACTGAAGAAGCTTGGCACCATCCAGGAAAAAGCAGTCCACTCAATAGGCACCACATACGCAAACATTTGCTCCCTCCACCACCAAACCTCAGTCGCAGCTGTGTGTACTATTCACAAGATGTGCTGCTAAAATTCAACAAACATCCTTAGACAGCACCTTTTAAACCATGACCACCTCCGTCTCAAAGAACAATGCGGTAGGCAAGGAAACCACCACCTGCAAATTCCCCTCCAAACCACTCATCACCCTGATTTGAAAATATATCACCATTACTTCAGTGTCATTTGGTCAAGATCCTGTAACTCCCTCCTTAAATGGTATTGAGAGCCTATTTATGTCAAATATTTTTCCACAGCAATAGTTTCTTCCAACCTGCTCTGGCCAGATTTTGCATTAATTTGAACACTGCTATCAAATCTCCATTTAACATTCTTCTCTCTTAACCAATAAGCCCGAAATTCTCCAATCTATTCACTTCACTGAAGTGCCTCATTCAGGAACTATTCCTTTAGAACTTTGACATCTCTCCATTGTCTTCATGTATTACTTAAGTTGTTCTGCCTAGAATTGAACAGAAGGTGAAACCAGTGTTTCATAAAGGTTTACTATCAATTCCTTCTTAGAATAATAATAACTACCTTGTCCCAGCTGGTAGTTGTCATGCCCTAAATGAAAGGGGATCTGCATTTCCAAGCACCATCCATCTGTAATTAAGGGAAATAATGTGCTATTGACGTAAAATGACGCATCGTGACATTTGTAAAATGCATAGTCAGTGAATGAGATGAGATCAATGTTGAATTTGTCACCAGTTGACTGATGGAAGAGAGAGAAGTGTTGAAAGCAACATGTTTACAGAACATTTTTCCATGAAAAATCAAGTGAGAACATTTGGGTCAGTGCATGATTATGAGCAAGAAGACCTTTGAAAAGAAAAAAATTGCATCATAATTTTTCAAATCAAGTTAGACACCTGTTGTTGTGGCTTAGTGACTCAGTCAACCAGACAAGGTTAAAGGATGAAAGCAAAATACTACAGATGCTAGCATTCTGAAAAGGAAACAGAAAAAAAATCCTGAAATGCTCAGTAGGTCTGGCAAGATCTGTTGAGAGTGAAATAACATTCTTCTTTAGAACAGGTTTCAGATCACTGGTCCCAAAATGTTAATTCTGCTTTCTCTCCACAGATGCTGCCAGACCTGCTGACTTTTCCTAGTAATTTCTATTTTTGTTTCTAATTTCTAGCATTCTCAGTACTTTGTTTATTTTTTTTTTTTTTACGAGGGATAAACAGCCAAAAATATTAAAGTGCTTTCCAAAATAAAGGATACATTGGTTACTCCTCACTTTTTAAAATCTTAGAGACTGAATAAAAATTGGAACACATAAGGAGCTGAAAAAAAAAAACAGCATTTAAAAAAAATGAACATGTTGTTGAATTTAATCATCATGGATTTTTTTTTTAGAAACATGAGCTAAATGACATTCCATAAATCAAAATCATTTCCTATCCAGAGGGGTTATTTTGTTCAGCAGTGGTCATGATTTAGTACACATTAAAACACAGATTGCATTAACAAGATGTAACTATTTGGGAGGATTTTATCAGCACTATTGCAATGTACATAGGGAATTGTCATCATAGTCAGAGATGTACAGCATGGAAACAGACCATTCGGTCCAACCCATCTATGCCGACCAGATATCCCAACCCGATCTAGTCCCACCTGCCAGCATCCGGCCCATATTCCTCCAAACCCTTCCTATACATACACCCATCCAAACGCCTCTTAAATGTTGCAATCGTACCAGCCTCCATCACATCCTCTGGCAGCTCATTCCATACACGTACTACCCCCTGCGTGAAAAAGTTGCCCCTTAGGTCTCATTTATATCTTTTCCCCCTCTCACCCTAAACCTATATCCACTAGTTCTGGACTCCCCGACCCCAGGGAAAAGACCTTGTCTATTTATCCTATCCATGCCCCTCATAAATTTTGTGAACCTCTATAAGGTCACCCCTCAGCCTCCTAAGCTCCAGGGAAAACAGCCCCAGCGTGTTCAGCCTCTCCCTATAACTCAAATCCTCCAACCCTGGCAACATCCTTGTAAATTTTTTCTGACCCCTGTGATATGGAAAGTTGACAATTATAGGCACCTCAACCTGTGCAGGAGCAGCCAATTGCTGACTTTAACAGCTGGATTAATGTCAAACTGCACATGTGCAGATGGCAGATGTTGCAGGAAGTTTCACAGTAATGTTAGCAATCACTGACACCATCATTACAACCACAAAATCTGGGCAAATATGTTAAAATTTGCAAATGCAAAACGATTCAGGAAAATGCTTCAACAATCTTCAATATGTGCACTCTTATGCTGTCGCAGGCCAATCACCCATGTCACAATTAGATTCTTTCTGTAGTGAGTGCCTTGAGCTAACTGATACATGCGTGGGCTGTGTTTTGCCAGTTATTGAAATGAGACAACCTGTGCATTCTTGAGTTACTAATGATTCACATAGGGAATTAAAGCACAAAGCTTATCTGAATATTATGCATGAATTCAAATCCAATGTGAAGTTAAAACAGGGATTTGCTGAGACTCCAATGGTATAAAGTTTTGATAGTGAGAGTATGCTTCATACTTTTTTTGTTAATGTATTGTGTGTTCCCTCCTTTGACTGTGTTTTAAAATCAGCATGATAGAATGTGAACAGATATTAAATGCTTCTTGGAACTGGCTGCAAATTGAAAAGTGCTCATGGACAACGCAACCTCCTGTGTTCATCCTGTCTTTTCTAGGAATAAGTAATGCCTGCATTTTACAATGAAGGCACGTAACAAATAATGTAAACTGATTTAGAGTAACGATAAACTGTGTCTCTTTCTAAAAGTGAAAATATCCTTGGAGTGATGCATGTCATGAAAATGATTAGAGTAGATTCTAATTTTCTGATCCACAAATGATATCTAGTGTGAAACATGCAGCCCTTTCATAAGAGATTGAGGGGTTTTGATGCCCTGCCTACTCGTCATAGAAAAGAGCTTTGTTATGCCAATACCCAGATTGCAGGAACATTGGAACAGAATTAAGCCATTTAATGCCTTGAACACTGAAAGTGTTCAAGTTGAAAGGGTTAAATAAGGGTTAAGCAGAAAATAAAAGGACATTAGATTTGTAAGTGCACTCTGGACAAGTTGGCAAAGAGCCAGGGCAGGGACTGAAAGAAATAAGTATGCAACCTACATTTCATGATCAACAGGACAATGGGAGGTCATGATGGATATAAATAAACCCTGACATATGTACTGTGAGAAATGAGTAACATCTGGTTACTATTAATATACTGTTGCAAATTGATCAGATTTGAAATTGGTCTGGTATCTGGCATACTTGGCAGGATCTCGGGTCACTTACCTGGGGCTAGCGCTGCAATATGCTGGGCATATTCTAATAGGGCAAAGAGCCACACCAGACTGACATGGATAAGATCCAAAGAATCTGAAGGATTTTCTACAAGAAGAAGAAACAACACATGGGGGGTTGGGGGGAATTGCAAATCTGAAGTTGTGCAAATAGTTCAGGATCTGAGAATCCACAAGTCAAACAGATTGGTGAAACTGTACTGGTCAGGAGGAAAAGAATATCTGAAGGAAAATTACACAAATTATTTTTGGAAGAGAAGTCAGAGGAAAGTTTAAGACGTAACTTGTGATAAAACAGCCAGAAAGCGTGGCGCTGGAAAAGCACAGCAGGTCAGGCAACATTCAAGGAGCCAAAAACAAAGGTGTATGATTTTCCTTCAGATATTCTCTTCCTCCTGACCAGTACAGTTTCACCAATCTGTTTGGCTTGCAGCTTCTCCTGCTCCTTGGATGCTGCTTGACCTGCTGTGTTTTTCCAGCACCACACTTTCCCACTCTGATCTCCAGTATCTGCAGTCCTCGCTTCCTCCTAGTTGTTAAAAAGGTGCTGACATACATTGAGTGTTTTGCTCTGCCCCTTGAAATTAGCAATTTTTGAGAGTCTAACCCCACACAGCTTTTGGATCTTTAGATATTAAGCTTATAAAAAGGTGTGATTGACCATGTTGAAAGATTTATTGAGCTCCTGACGGATTGCCAAGGCAGTTTTTTGTCTTTGTTTTTTCTTCTGTAAAGCAGCCAGCAGAGAACATTAAGTCCTTGTGAAGACAAGAGGTGTTAAAAAAAATAATGAACAAGTGCATAGACAACCACACACTCATATGTAGTTTCTTTGGAAACACCAAGTTTAAAAATGAAATTTAAAATGCAAGAGTACAAATGACATTGTTTTTTAAATTTTGAGTTGTGAAATGCTTCAAGAAATTTAGAGGTTACTGTTGAAAATCTGAAATGATATCCAAATGTAAAGAATCAACATGCAAGAAACATTAGCACTTGGAATTGGCTTGATTTCTGTTTTAAGAATATTTTATAGAATAGAAAAAGTTGCTTAATATTCGCGAATGAGATAGAATGCTTATAATGTCTCAGTAAGAAGAGATAATTTTGTTTTTTGTTAACTTTGAATAATTCATCAGGGTGTAATTCAATTGAATATATCAATTGGGATTTGTGTGGGTTATAATGAAAAGAAAATGCAGTTGAGACTTGTGTAAATGAGATAATGTTTGAATTGAAACAATTAAAAATCAGGAGGTTGTAAAAGAAATGAAAAAGGGTATTCACAATTTGGACATAAGGAAAAGAAAAAAAACTGTAGGATCTTTTAAATTCATTTAATTTGATAATTAAAGCAATTGTGTCTCAGTTCCAGTAGTCAATCTTTAGTAATAACTTTGCAAGAGACTTATTTGATTGAGATAATCTATAGACAGGCAATACCATCGGATATTCAAGAGAGACCTTGGACTGCAGGTTTATTGTTCCTTGAAAGTGGAGTCGCAGGTAGATAGGATAGTGAAGGAGGAGTTTGGTATACTTTCCTTTGTTGGTCAGAGCATTGAGTATAGGGGTTGGGAAGTCATGTTGCAGCTGTACCGGTCATTGGTTGGGCCATCTTGGGAACTCTGCATGCAATTCTGTGTCTCCTTATCGGAAGGATATTGAGAAACTGGAAAAGGTTGAGAAAAGATTTACAAGGATGTTGCCAGGGTTGAACGATTTGAGCTATAGGGAGAGACTGAATAGGCTGGGGCTGTTTTCCCTAGAATGTCAGAGGCTGAGGGGTGATCTTATAGAGGTTGATAAAGTCATGAGGGACATGGATAGGGTAAATAGACAAGATCTTTTCCCTGGTGTGGGTGAGTCTAGAACTAGAGGACAAAGGTTTAGGGTGAGGGGGAAAAGATATAAGAGAGACATACGGAGAAATATTTTCACTCAGAGGGTGGTATGTGCAAAGAATGAGCTGCTAGAGGAAGTGCTGGAGGCTGGTACAACTGCAACATTTAAAAGACATCTGGATGGTTATGAATAGGAAGGGTTTGGTGGAATGTGGGTCAAGTGCTGGCAAATGGGACTAGATTAGGTTAGGATATCTGGTTGGCATGGACGAGTTAGACTGTAGGGTCTGTTTCTGTGCTGTACATTTGTGACTATGCCACTAATTGGAACTTTGAAAATAAATTAAAATATTGAGTACATATTATTACACAATATACCAGCACACTGAAGGAGCTAACATTTACACAGCAGTAGGTACGGCATTAGGGTAATGCAAAACAAAATAATAACCATTGTCAAAGGGGTTATGTCACTTCAGGAAGAGAAATGGAGAGGGCATATATGGCATGATACAGAATAGCAGGCAGGGATGGGAGATTTGGAGTATAGTATTCATTGAGAATCAGGAACTCCAAAGAAAATAAGGCCTTACATTCCAGCAACTGGCTAATGACAGGGACAAATCCCAGTGTCCAGGACAACAGGCTTTGGCAGCTTTACCCACAAGAACATCAAACCACAATGCCATCCCATCCACCATCACAACAGCACTGATTACAATGGAAGTCATATGGGAAGCAATGGAACTACCTCACATTGCGAATATTGCATTACCATGTCACAAACGGAGTACCAATATGGGAATAATTAAATGCTGTCATGTGGTTTTCTTTACATGTTCATGGGTACCAACAAGAGTGGCAATAGTAGAACTGGTCAAATTCCATTGGAAACCATTAACATGCTGAAGAGATATAAAATAAAAACTGACAGTATTTCAAACAGTTCAATAAAATCATATTGCTTCTTATACACTTTATAGGAAGTCCAATGAGGGCCAGTGAGTCATAAAACATGCTACACATTGCAGAAACAAGCTACAGTATTGGCTGATATCAAGCAAATAGGGACCACCCATCGTTTGGGGAATTTTGAAAGTGGAGATCGAATATATACCAATGGATTAGGATTATTTCCTATACTTTGGTTATCACCCAGTTGCTTTTGGTTCTCCACTTAACATATTTGGTTCATTACTCCAGAAGGACACATAAGAAATGGCAAGGAGCATACCACACAGAAACTGAAGGGCCAAAACATGAGGCCACAATGTCTATTATTGCATCAACCCTGTACAGATCATGTTACCAAATAGGTTTCCAACATTAATACCAATACCTGCCGAGTATCCATGGGTGGCAAAGTGTAAGGAGAAAGGGTGATACCATTATGTTGGCCATCATGGGCTAGGCCACAGACCAAACTGGAAGCAAATGAAAGGTTTAACGCTGAAAACATAAAATAAGGGATTTATTAAATGATCTGAAGGGTGACAGATAAAAATAAATTGTGGGATTTTTGCCAGAGTTCAGTTTGACTGATACTTATGTATACTTGAATAAATAATTGCAAGATATACCAGGGTTTTCAGGTGGTTTGTCAAGTTGAACTACAACAAACACGCTCCACCATTCAGTGAAGGCCAAGCGGATCAGCAATCTAACTCCACACACCACATCCCTTAAAACATTCGACTCACAGAAGTATAGTAGTCTTAGCTTTAAAGTTAACAGTTGATCTTGCATAAATTCCCATCTACAGATGAGAGTTCCATATACAACAGTCAAGCAGTAGCCCAACTTGTTATACACACTAAGTCAGACTTCACCACCAGTGCCCCAGACTCCTCTATCATCACAGTAAAAACAAGGACTGCAGAAGCTGGAAACCAGGGTCGAAGTTAGAGAGATGCTGGAAAAGCACAGCAGGTCAGGCAGCATTCGAGAAGCAGGAAAATCGACGTTTTGGGCGAAAGCCCTTCATCAGGAATAGAGGCAGGGTGCCTGCAGAGTGGATTGATTGGTGTGGCTGTCCCAGAGCTGTTCCCTAAAGCGCTCTGCTAGGAGGTGTCCAGTCTCCCCAATGTAGAGGAGACCGCATTGGGAGCAACGGATACAATTAATGATATTGGTGGATGTGCAGGTAAAACTTTGATGGATGTGGAAGGCTCCTTTGGGGCCTTGGATGGAGGGGAGGGAGGTGGTGTGGGCACAGGTTTTGCAGTTCCTGCAGTGGCAGGGAAGGGTGGGTTTTTGGGGGTGGGCGTGGACCTGACCAGGTAGTCACGAAGGGAACGGTCTTTGCGGAAAGCGGAAATGGGTGGGGAGGGAAATATATCTCTGGTGGTGGGGTCTGTTTGGAAATGTTTTCAGATGTTGTGGTTTATGCGAAGGTTGGTAGGGTGGAAGGTGAGCACCAGGGGGGTTCTGTCCTTGTAAAAAGGTTGGAGGGGTTGTGTTTGAGGGCGGAGGGACGGGATGTGGACAAGATGCGTTGGAGGGCATCTTTAACCACGTGGGAAGGGAAGTTGCAGTCTCTAAAGAAGGAGACCATCTGGTGTGTTCTGTGGTGGAACTGGTCCTCCTGGGAATAAAGGATGGCATTTTTGCAGGAGTAGGGTGGGAAGAGGTATAATCCAGGTAGCTGTGGGTTTGTAAAAAACGTCAGTGTCTAGTCAGTCGTCATTAATGGAGATGGAGAGGTCCAGGAAGGGGAGGGAGGTGCCAGAGATGGTCGAGGTGAATTTAACATAGGGGTGTAATGTGTTGGTGAAGTTGATAAATTGCTCAACCTCCTCGCGGGAGCACGAGGTGACGCCAATGCAGTCAGCAGTGTAGCGGAGGAAGAGGCGGGGGGTGGTGTGGGTGTAACTACGGAAGATGGATTGTTCTACGTAGCCAACAAAGAGACAGGCATAGCTGGGGCCCATACGGGTGTCCATGGCTACCCCTTTGGTCTGGAGGAAGTGGGAGGATTCGAAGGATAAATTAAGGGTGAGGAACAGTTCAGCCAAACAAATGAGAGAGTCGGTGGAAGGGTCCTGTGTCATCATCCCTTGTATCTCCTATTTTGCCAACAGGATTGAACCACTAGAGATGGCAGCACAATGATATACAGCCAGGAGGGGGTGACCCTGGGGTCTTCAATACCTTCACCTCCTAATGAAGGGCTCCAGCCCAAAAGGTTGATTTTCCTGCTCCTCAGATGCTGCCTGAACTGCTGTGCCTTTCCAGCAAAAACACTCAACTCTTCAATATTAATGGCCATTAAGTCTCATGGCATTAAGTTAAACATGGACAAGGAAAGTTCTTGCTGATCACTTCATATTAACCTCCCCCACCCAACCCCGTCGATGCATCAACACACCTCCATGTTGGAGAACAGTTGGAAGATGCTGGGAGATGCAAAGACTAACGACAGAGCCAGCCAAAATATTGAATTGAATTAAATTGATTGTCACATGTACAGAGGCATAGTGAAAAGCTTGGTCTTGCAAGCAATACAAGCAGATCACAGTTAAATAGCTTGGATAAGTAAATAATAGGTAAACAGCAGCAAAAACAAAAACCCAGGTACAGGCAAATGCTAAGAGTCTGAGTCCATTCAGTATTCTAACAACAACAATAGGGTAGAAACTGTTTCAAAACCAGCTGGTATGTGTGTTCAGGTTCTATACCTTCTTCCCAATGGTAGAGGTTGTCGAAAAACATTGCCAGGGTGGGATGGATTTTTGAGAATGCTGGTGGCCTGTCCTTGACAGTGGGCCTGATGGATGGATTTTATAGATAGGAGGTTGGCCTTTGTGATTGTCCGGGCCGAGTTCACCACCCTCTGTAACCGTCTCTGATCTTGAATGGTACAGTTGCCATACCTGGTAGTGATACACCCAGACAGAATGCTCTTGATGGCTCACCTATAAAAGTTGGCAAGGGTATTCACGGTCATGCCAAATTTTCTCAGCTGCCTGAGGAAGAGGAGGGGTTGTTGATCCTTTGTAACCAGTGTGTCCACATGAAGAGTCCAAGAAAACTTGTTGTTGATGACCACTCCCAGGAACTTGACACTCTCCCTCGTTCCACCTCTGTGCTATTAATGTGTAGGGGGGCATGAGTAACATCCTGCTGAAAGTCAAGAATGAGTTCCTTGGTTTTGCTGGCATTGAGAACTAGATTGCTTTCAGTTCACCATTTTTCCAGGTCTTCCACCTCCCATCTGTAGCTTGTTTTGTCACCAACTGAGATTCGACTATGGTGGTGTCATCAGTGAACTTGTAAATGGCATTAGTCTGAATCATAAAAATAATAATGTCAAAAACAGAATAATTTGGAAGATTATGCACTGAATTTTCCAGGTCTCTGTGCCCTGGCTAAAACATTAGCTGAGAGTCCATACAGCAGAAGAACAGCTAGCCCAAAGAGACACGTAATTCCACTTCAAAGAGCTGTAACCCAATCAAGAGATCAGTAGCTCTTCTGTACTAATCAGCACCACTAGGATCGGTGGCCACTGCTGGCAATGCAGGTAGGGCAGGATCATAATGTTTTAAATGCCTCTTCGGTTCTGGTTGGGTTTTGGTGTGGGAGTGAGCAGCTGGGATTTGAAATTCCACATGGGAAGGAATGCCTGATTGTGTGGTGTGGTTAACCAGAAGACTTAGGAACAGAAGTATATCAATCAGCCTATCAAATCCGAGATGCCATTCACTGAGATCATCGTTGATTTGATAATCCTCAACACAACTCTACTTTTATGGTTTTTTCCACCATCATACTTAATTCTCTTATTGATTAAAAATCTGTCAATTTCAACCTTGAATGTCCTTAAGGACCCAACCTCTACAGCTGTCTGTGGTAAAGAATTCCACAGTCAATACCTTTTGAGAGAAGAAAGTCTTTCTTATTGCTCTCTTAAATAGGTGACCACTTACTCTAAGATCACTAAGACCACTTACTCCACTTACCTATGGTCACAGCTTCCCCATAATATACAGGAATATAGGAAAAGGAATAGGCTATTCAGCCCATTGAGTGTCCCCCATTTACCCTAGGGTCACCATAAAAAGTTAATGATCTAAACAAACAGGCTAAAACCCAACTTACCTGTCAACTGGAATTGTGTTCAGAGAAACACTGAACATGCTCCTGTATTTAAAAAGAACTTCTGTCTATTACAAAATAAATTCTAATCAACACCTTGAAGTGCAGGTTCATAGCTCCTTGAAAGTGGAGTCGCAGGTAGATAGACAGTGAAGGCGGCATTTGGTATGCTTTATTGATTGCAGTATGGAGTACAGGAGTTGTGAGGTCATGTTGCGGCTGTACAGGACATTGGTTAGGCCACTGTTGGAATATTGCATGCAATTCTGGTTTCCTTCCTATCAGAAAGAAGCTGTGAAACTTGAAACTGTTCAGAAAAAAAATTTACAAGGATGTTGCCAGGGTTGGAGGTTTTGAGCTATAGGCAGAGGTTGAAAAGGCTAGGGCTGTTTTCCCTGGAGTGTCGGAGGCTGAGGGGTGACCTTATAAAGGTTTACAAAATTATGAGGGACATGGATAGGATAAATAGACAAAGTCTTTTCCCTGGGGTGGGGGAGTCCAGAATTAGAGTGCATAGGTTTAGGGCGAGGGTGGAAAAGATGTAAAAGAGACCTAAGGGCAATGTTTTCACTCAGAGGGTGGTACATGTATGGAATGAGTTGCCAGTGGAAATGGTGGAGGCTAGTACAATTGCAACATTTAAAAGGCATCTGAATGGGTATGAATGGGAAGGGTTTGGACAGATATGGGTCAGGTGGGACTAAATTGGGTTGGGATATCTGGTCGGCATGGATGAGTTTGACCGAAGGGTCTGTTTCTGTGCTGTACATTTCCAGGACTGTATGACAAGTAACAGCTATCAATAAATGGCCATAACAATTAAAACTTTAACCCCTTTTAAAATCACGATACACACAGACAAACAAATAAAAGACACTAGCTTCCTGGGGTTGGAGGGGGAAGACAAGACTGGGAAACATGGCTCAATAGCATCATGCAATCTCTGCATAGAACATAGAACATAGAACATAGAAGAATACAGCGCAGTACAGGCCTGTCACTCATCTCCTGCAGTGCAGAAAGGGTTCATTCAACCCATTGAGTCTGCATTGACCTCCTGAAGAGCATCTTACCCAGACCCACCTCTCCATTTGTCATAGCTAATCTTCCTAATTTGCACATTCTCATTTGGTAGGAGGAGACTGGAGCATGTCCTATTGGGTAGGAAACTACCATCCTTTTGGGCAGCACGGTGGCACAGTGGTTAGCACTGCTGCCTCACAGCACCAGAGACCCAGGTTCAATTCCCACCTCAGGCGACTGACTGTGTGGAGTTTGCACATTCGCCACGTGTCTCCGGTTTCCTCCCACAGTCCAAAAATGTGGTGGTTAGGTGAATTGGCCATGCTAAATTGCCCGTAGTGCTAGGTGAAGGGGTAAATGTAGGGCAATGGGTCTGGGTGGGTTGCACTTCAGCAGGTCGGTGTGGACTTGTTGGGCCGAAGGGCCTATTTCAACACTAAGTAATCTAATCTTACCTGGTTGACTTTTAAATGCCCTCTGGGCAATTAGGGATGGGCACTAAATGCTGACCTAGCCAGCAATATCTACATCCCACAAATGAATAAAGAAAGAAAAACATGGTCAAAACTCAAGCAGACATGGGGAGAATGTGCAAACTCCACATGGACAGTCACCCAAGGGGGAAATCAAACCCAAGTCCCTGGTGCTATAAGGCAGCAGTGCTAACCACTATGCTACTGTACCTCCCAATACACTATATGTTTTACTAAAATGATCATTTTGACTTGCCTGGCCTTTCCATTCCTCAGTTTCATTTTTGCATATTCCTTCACTTCTTTGCAGGAGGCACAGGGTGACTGATATACAACCTGTAAAGTCTCTTGGTTGCTGTTTGGGGACAACTGCTTACAGCAACTAACGGGGAGTTTAAAAAAAAAGCTTTCTTCAGGCTTCAGCTATTTTTACTGCAAAGACAGAGAGATGCTCTCCTCTCCCTGAGATCTTTCGGCTTCTCACTGTATCATTCACACCCCTAAGCTGCTCACGTACTAGAAACCAATCATAGAATTATTCTCAGGCTGATGACCTCTGACACCTTTAACTGGTCACAATTGGCCGTGGTTTGTATTTATTTATTTGTAATAACTAATAGTTCGGTGCTAAGTACGGGAGCCGTATTACTGTTTTATGTTAACCTGAATCCATTAGAAACTTAAACTGGGGAATTGAGTATATTGATTAAATCTTTAGCTTTTGTGATGACCACAGGAATAGTGGAGGTTGAGTATCAATGCATTTTCCCAAGCAGATCATAACATAAGAGTTCAATACAGACAAACCAGATCTGTTAAAATCCTCCCCTTTTGTCACGGTGCAATATTAAATGTGCGTGGGGCACAGAGAACACAATTTCTGTAGCAGTTCAGAAATACTCACTTCTCCTTTAATTAACACTGCATTCCAATTTTGGAAGGCCTGTTCATAATGAGCATGGGGCACTGCAATGTCACGTTAGTACATTTGAATGTTCTGCTCGGAGGAGGAGTTCAGGAAGAACTGATGGAGTTCATCTTGTATTTAATCCATGCTAGGTCATGCCCTGCAATTGCTTGACACTGACACTAATCATGTGAAGACTTTTCTATTTCCAGCTGTTCAGGTATGTGCTATATTACCCAGCAATACAAAGTTAAAAGTACGGGCTTAATCTTATTGGAAAATAGCTCAGTGCCTTTTGGATGAGTCCCATGGAGTGTTGTTCTCAATGAGGCCAATGAGTTTTAGAACATAGAACAATTCAGCACAGAACAGGCCTTTGGCCTGTGAACTGTTCTCACTTGTCCCTCGACACTATCCCAACATAGTCCATGTGCTTATCCAAGGATTGTTTAAAATCTCCCTAATGTGGCTGAGTTAACTACATAAGCAGGTAGGGCATTCCACACCCTTACCACTCTGAGTAAAGAACATGCCTCTGACATCTGTCTTAAATCTATCACCCCTCAATTTATAGCTATACCCTCTCGTACACGCTGACATCATCCTAGGAAAAAGACTTTCACTGTCTACCCTATCTAATCCTCTGATCATCTTGTATGGCTCCATCAAATCTCCTCTTAGCCTTCTTTCCAATGAGAACAGACCCAAGTCTCTCAGCCCTTCCTCATAAGACCTTCCCTCCAGACCAGGCAACATCCTGGTAAATCTCCTCTGCACCTTTTCCAATGCTTCCACATCCTTCCTGTAATGGGGCGACCAGAACTGCACACAATATTCCAAGTTCGGCCACACTAGCATTTTGTATAGTTGCAGCATGACATTACGACTCCAGAACTCAATCCCTCTACCAATAAAACTGAACACACCATATGCCTTCTTAACAGCACTATCAACCTGGGTGGCAACTTTCAGGGATCTATGTACATGGACTCCAAGATCCCTCAATACATCCACAATACCAAGAATCTTGCCACTGACCCAGTATTCTGCCTTCTTGTTATTCTTCCAAAAGTTCGTCACCTCACATTTCTCTGCATTGAACTCCATTTGCCACCTCTCAGCTCAATTCTGCAGCTTATCCAAGTCCCCCTACAACCTGCACCATTCTTCCACAGTCCACTATTCCACCAACTTTAGTGTCATCTGCAAACTTACTAACCCACCTCCCTATGCCTGCATCTAAGTCATTTATAAAAATGACAAACAGCAGTTATTCCAAAACAGATCCTTGTGGCACACTATTAGTAACTGGACTCCAGGCTGAATATTTTCCATCAACCACCACTTACTGCCTTCTTACAGAAAGCCAATTTCTAATCCAAACTGCTAACTCAACCTCAATCCCATGCCTCTGTATTTACTCCAACAGCCTACAATGTAGAACCTTATCAAAGGCTTTACTGAAACCCATGTACACCAGGTTAACTGCCCTACCCTCATCCACATGCTTGGTTATCTTCTCCAAACCTCAATGAGGTTTGAGAGACATGACCTGCCCTTGACGAAACCATGTTGACTATCTGCAATAAAATTGTTGCTTGCTAGATGATTATAAATCCTATCTCTTATAATCTTTTGCAAAAAACTTTTCCAACAACAGAAGTAAGGCTCACTGGCCTATAATTACCTGGGTCATCTCTACTGCCCTTTTTGAACAAGGGCACAAAATTTGCAATCCTCTAGTCCTCTGGCCTAAACCTGTAGACAATAACGACTCAAAGATCAAAGCCAAAGGCTCCAACACCACCTCCACAACTTCCCAGAGAGTCCTCAGATAAATCCCATCTGGCCCAGGGGACTCCTCCTAGAATTGATAACACCTTTTCCTTATTAACCTCGATCCTTTCTAGTCTAATATCTTGTATCACATTTTTCTCCTCTACAATAGTCTCCTTTTCTAGAGTGAAAACTGATGAGAAATATTCATTTAGCACCTCTCCGATCTCCACAGGGTCCACATTCAACTTCCCACTTCTGTCTTTGACTGGCCCTATTCCTACCCTAGGTCATCCTTTTATTCCTCACATACCTATGGAAAGGGTTCTCCTTTATTCTATCTGCTGAAGACTGCTCATGTCCTCTCTTTGCTCTTCTTAACTCTTTAAATCCTTCCTAGCTGAACTGTAACTATCCATCACCTCATCTGAACCATCTCACCCCAACGTCACGCAAGCTTCCTTCTTCCATTTTAGAAAAGATGCAATTTCTATCGTAAACCATGGTTCCCTTACCTTATCACTTCCTCCCTGCCTGACAGGGACATATCTATCAAGGACACACAATATCTGTTCCTTAAACCAGCTCCACATTTCGATTGTCCCTAAGCCCTGCATTTTGCTACCCCATTGCATACATCCCAAGTCTTGCCCAATCACATTATAATTGCTTTTGCCCCATCGATAACTCTTGATCTCTGGTATGTACCTATCCCTTCCATTGCTAAACTAAATGCAACTGAATTATGGTCACTCTCTCCAAAGTGCTCACCTACAACTAAATCAAACACCTGGCCTGACTCATTACCAAGCACCAGGTCCAGTGTGGCCTCGCCTCTTGTCAGCCCTTCGACATACTGTGTCAGGAAACCTTCCTGTACACGTTGAGAAAAAGCTGATCTATCTGATGTACTAGAGTTTGAACATTTCCAGTCAATTTTGGGGAAGTTAAAGTCCCCCATAATGACCATCTAGTCCTTTCCTCTCCTCCACCTCCCTGGAACTGTGAAGGCCTATAAAAAACCCCCAGTGTGACCTCTCCTCCCCTGTTTCCAACCTCAGTAGACAGGTCTTCATCAAAATTTCTTTCAGCCACCATTATACTCTCCGTGACTAACAAAGCCATGCCCCTCCCTCTTTTAGCATTTTCCCTGTTCTTAATGAAAGATGTTAACCCTGGAACCTGCAACATCCATTCCTGATCCTGCTCTATCCATGTCTCTGAAATGGCCACAATATCAAAGTCCCAGGTACCTATCCATGCAGCAAGCTCACCTACCTTATTTTGAATTCTTCTGCCGTTGAAGTAAACGCACTTCAAACCAGCTTGCTGTCTGCCAGCACATTCCTGTGACCATGAAATGCTGTCTATGCCTTCCTTACTCTCATCCTCTTGTGCACTGCAACTACACCTCAGGTTCCCACACCCCTGCTGAGCTAGTTTAAACCCACCTGAATAGCACCAGCAAATTTCCCACCCAGGACATTAGTACCCCTCTGGTTCAGGCGAAGACCATCCTATTTGTACAGATCCCACCTGCCCCAGAATAAGTCCCAATTATCTATGTAATCGAAACTCTCCCTCCTGCACCATCCCTGCAGCAACATGTTCAGCTGATATCTCTCCCTGTTCTTTGCCTTGCTATCACGCGGCATGGATAACAAACCAGAGATAACAACTGTTTGTCTTAGCTCTCAGCTTCCAACCTAGCTCCCTGAAATCCTGCCTTACATCCCTATCCCTCTTTCCACCTATGTTGTTGGTACCGATGTGGACCACAACTTGGGGCTGGTCACCCTCTCCCTTCAGTACCCCAAAGACATGATCCAAAACATTACGGACCCTGCCACCTGGTCGCCAAAACACCAACCGTGAGTCTCGCTCGTTCCCAACAATTCATCCCCAATTTTCTGACGTTATGATCTCAAAAGTGCCCCATTAACAATGCATCATGTCCCTACTGAGTCCCACTTATCCAATTTTCCCACTCACAGAGGCAGAAGTATCCACTCTGAGAGCATCCTGGGATTTGTGGTGTCTAAGCAATATTCAAAAGGATGTGCGCACTCAGAGATGCCCCATCCACAGTTTGTTTTATTTGACCTGGACATTGCAATTGAGAGAAAACTGGTGTCCCTACTTTCAGATAGGGACATGGGGGTTATGATGGATGGGATGGTGCAGAGGAGGTTTTGTCCACTCCTTACAGGATCAGCAGATCCCATGACACCAGACCCTGCCAGTCTGGCCTGATACAGCCACCTGGTTAGTGCAGTCCAGAGAAGTGTCCAGTGGTGTGAGAAGATGATTAAAGTCTAACTTTAACATCCAGAACTGGCCATAACTGCATAAACCAATCAGCCCCTTGTTGCTGGCCAAATCTCACATTGTATGTACTGCCTTAGGTGTCAGGCCATCTACGAACTGTTCCTGTTTACAAGTTAAAAGCAGCAGTGTAAACACCATATACAATAAGTTTCAGTAACTCATTTTTAAAAGTACAGTAATTAGTTCCACACTTCTTAGTGTTAAAACAGACCTTTTTTTAAACATTTCAGTCCCCAATCAAAACCACAGAAAATAAAATGATAGTGTTTACCGATCGTTTTTAAAAAGAGTTAGTGTTTCAGCTAATAGAGTTTTATGTTGTTAATTCATAGTTTTGTTTTGCCTGTGGTTAGTATTTATTGATTTCTGATAAGTAGTAGTCCTGTTAAGTATGGTAACATGGTCTGTGGTTTCTGTTAACTGGAGACCAACAACTGGCAAATTGGGGACTCAGTCATTTGATGAAACCTTTAACTTTTGTGCAGACCCTGGAAATAGTGGAACAGGGTGGTTTGTGACATCAGATGTCAATCTACTCAAAACTGGTCGATTAAAATCTTCCCCCTCTTACAGATGGAAGGGTGAAACAAGAATTTTAATTTCTGTAAGCATCATCCCTCCCCACCCCCTCCACTGCACCAGCACTAAAGGCTGTGCTCACATTTCCAGAAGAAAATGTCCCATAATAGCAAAGAGGGAGCCAGAATAGGTGGTGCAGTACCAAACATTTGAAACTGTACGAGAGAAACCTGGTCAGTGAAGGCCCAAATTACTCGTCAATTAATAAACCTCACTGAATTCCAAATATCAACTTCTGGGTATTCATCATTGACCAAAAGCTTAATTAGATAACCCAATAAGTGGCTGTGGCTACTAGTGCAAGTAAGGGGCTGAGTATCCAGCAGCAGCAGGTATCTTACCCCTGACTGCCTGAAGCCTAAAGCTTATCCTCAATCTACAGGACACAATGAAATGAAAAGCTCCCCACATATTTCAGAACAAAGCAGCCCACTTGACTGACACCTTTTTGAGAACTTTAAACATTCAGTCCTGCACCACTAGCATATCTGAGATGCAGTGTGAGATAGTACACTGTAGCAACTTGCCAATGATCCTTTACCAGCATCTTCCAAGTTGCAATCTTTGGCTAGAAGAGTAAGAGTAACAGATGGACATAAACACCACCCCCTCTAAGAGAGGCACCATCTTGACTTGCAAATATTTTGCTGTTACTTCATTGTCACTGCGTTGAAATTCCTGAAATCCTACCTAACACGGATGTGTAGTCTCCATACCATATTGATCACAGATATTCAATAAGGAGATGGTGTCTTTACAAATAGGCCAAGAAATGATCGCTTTGCCAGCAACATTCACATCCCATGAATGGATAACTCAATCAGTCTCAAGTGAGAAGCATGGACACAATGGAGATAAAATATTTATTAGGTGAAAGTGAGGACTGGCAGATGCTGGAGATCAGAGTCAAAAATGTGGTGCTGGAAAAGCACAGCAGGTCAGGCAGCATCTGAGGAGCAGGAGAATCGATGTTTCGGGCGTAAGCCCTTCATCAGGACAGTTATTCTCCATTATTGAAGGGGATATAACAAGGGGCATGATTTTAAGCTGCAAGGCAGGAAATTTAGAGGAGATTTGAGGAAAACATTTAATTTACCCACAGAATGGTGGGAATCTGGAATGATCTGACTCGGAGGGTAATGGAGGCAGGAGATCTGATAGCCTTTAAAAAGTATTTGGAGAAGCACTTGAAATATATTAACATTCAAGGCGATGACCAAATGTTAAAAAGTGGGACTACTTTATGTTGGTGAAGACTCAAAGGGCCATTTTGTGTCTATATTCTATCATTCTAAATAGTTGAGGACCTAGTATGGATCCACTAGTTAATTTGTTCAAAATTTAATTTATTTCTACTTTCTATTTTCTACCACTTCATACATCTCCTGGCCTTGCATGGCTTCAAATTCTTCAGTCACCACTGCACAGCAATCTTTATGCTCCAACCAACATTACTTCTCTGCTTTCCTAGTGGATATATCTATTTAAGTTTAACTTTCAAGTATATACATACTTCCATTTCAAATGCATACATATTGGGGTCTGTGCGCTCCTGTCAAATGATAACCCACAAGCAAATACAACTACATCTGAAGATAATTTGTGGTATGCCCTTCCCATATGCAACAAAGCCTGGCTTGTAATTAATAAAACTGAATAGCAGTGGTGATAGAACATAGAACAGTGCAGCACAGGAATAGGCCTTTGATGCATGATGCTGTGCCGAACAAGACAGCAAATTAAACTAATCTCTTCTACCTGCCCTTGGTATATATCCATCCATTCCTTGCATATTTATGTTCTTATCTAAAAGTCCCTTAAATGTTCCTATCATATCTGCCTCCACCACCAGCCCTGACAATATGTTCTAAACTCCTACCACTCTGGAAAATAAACTTGCTCCTCACATCCACTTTCCCCACTCACCTTGAATGCATGCCCCCTTATTTTAGACATTTCAACTCTGGGAAGAAGTTCTGACCATCAATTCCATCTGTGCATTTCATAATTTTATAGACTTCTATCAAGTCTCTGCTCAGCCTCTGCCACTCCCAGGAAAAACAAAGATTTTCTCGCCTCACCTTATAGCTCATACTCTCTAAGCCAGACAGCATTCTAGTAAATCTCTTCTGCACCCTTTCCATAGCCTCCACATACTTCCTGTAATGTGGCAACCAGAACCGAATGCAATACTCTAAGAGTAGCCTAACCAAAGACTTCTGAAGCTGTACATGACATCCTGACTCTTGTATTCAATACCCCAACCAATAAAGGCAAGCATGCCATATGCCTTCTTCATCACTCTTTATATTTACATGGCCACTTTCAGAGATCTACAGACTTGAAACCCAAGATCCATCTGTACTTCAATGCTGTTCAGGGTCCTTCCATTAACTGTACAATTTTCCTTAACATTTAACCTCCCAAAAAGCAACACCTCACACTTACCTGGATTAAACGCCATCTGGCATTTCTCCGCCCATATCTGCAACTGATCTATATCTTCTACACCATCCACAACTCCACCAATTTTTGTACTATCTACATTTTCACCCAAGTTATTTATATATATATATCTCAAACAGAGATCCCAGTACAGACCCCTGTGGAACACTATTAGTCACTAGCCAGCGGTCTTCTATGAGCAAGCCAATTCTGAATCCAACTGGCAAAGTTACTGTAGATCCCACGCATCTTAATCTTTTGGATAAGCCTGTCATGAGGGACCTTGGCAGAAGTCTTAATAAAATCCATGTAAACAACATCCACTGCTCCAACCTCTTCGATCACCTTTGTCACCTCCTCGAAAAATTCAATCAAGTTAATAAGACATGACATGCCCTGCACAAAGCTATGCTGACTCTCCCTAATTAGGGCATGTTTTTCCAAATGCACATAAATCCTATCCTTAAGAATTCTCTCCAATAGCTTCCCAACCACTGATGTAAAACTCACCAGTCCATAGTTTCCTGGATTATCCCAACTCCCCTCCTTGAGCAGAGGAACAACATTAGTTACTCGCCAGTCCTCCAAGACTTCTCCAGTGGTTAATGAGGATACAATTATCTTGGTCAAGCTCCAATTATCTCCTCTCTTGCCTCTGTAAGTAGCCTGGGTGGGTATATCAAGCCCTGGGGACTTAACCATTTAATACTTTTTAAGAGACCCAATACCATTTCATTTTTGATTTCAAAATACCCTAGCATATTTGCATATTCCACACTAATCTCACTATCCTTCCTTTCCTTCTCCTGGGTGAACACCAACACAAAGTACTCATTTAGGATCTTATCCACATCCTCTGCCTCCATACACAAGCTCCCTCATTTATTTTTGAGGGGTTCTACCTTCTTCCTAGTTTTCCCTCTTATTTTTACTGTACATATAGAATGCCTTGGGATTCTCTTTAGCCCTTTTGTCAAGGTCATTTTCTGGCCACTTCCTGCTCTCTTAATTCACGGCTTGAGTTCTTTCCAGCTTTCTTCATATTCCTCACTGGCTGTCTGATTTTCACTTCCTTAACCTTACATATGCTTCTTTTTTCCTTCTGACTAAATTCACAACCTCCCTTGTTATCCAAAAGGTCTGTTTCCTAGCCACTCTTACTAAAACATGCAGGTCTTTAAACAATTCCCACATGTCCAAACTGGATTTGCCCTATAACACCTCCTCCTAATTTACACTCCCTAATACTGACATAATTTGCCCTCCCTCCATTTATTACCTTCCTGCAAGGTCCTAACTTATCCTTGTTCAAAGCTATCTTAAAACTTAAGGAGTTGTGATCACCATTTCCAAAATGCTGTCTCTCTGAAGGGTCAGTCACCTGACCAGGCTCATTAGCTAATACAAGGTCCAGTATGACCCCTCCTCTGGTTGGGCTATCCACATACTGTTTCAAGAAACTGTCTTGGATGCACTTACAAATTCTGCAAATCTAAGCCTCTTGCTCTAAGGGAGTCCCAGTTAATATTGGGGAAGTTAAAGTCACCCACTATGACAATTCTGTTTTTATTGCATCGTTCCATAATCTGCCTACATGTCTTGGTGGCTGCTGGGGTGCCTTTAATATAATCCCATCAGAATGATTGCATCCATCAGTGGATGAGCCCTACAAGATGTCCTCCGAGTACAGAATTGATAATTTTCCTGATTAGTAAAGCAACTCCTCCAACTCTTTTACCTTCCTCTCAATCTTTTCTAAAACAATAAAATCTTGGAACTTTGGGCAGCCAGTCCTGTCCATCCCTCAATAAAGTCTCTGTAGTGGCCACAGCATCATCATCCCATGAACTTAGATCCTGGATCAGTACATCTGCCTTACCTATAATACTCCTAGAATTGAAATAAACACACCAGCCCATGAGGACCAACATGTTCATTTGCCAGTCTCTGCCTGTCTTTCTTCTCTGACTGATTGGTCGACCAATCTACCCTCCCCTCAATCCCTCCACTGGCTGACCCACTGTCTGGTTCCCAGCCCCTATCACTCCAGTTTCAACTCTCTGTAGCACTAGTGCAGCTCCCTGTACTAGGATGGACTGATTTGAAGAATTGTTCCCTGCATTCTAAGCTACTGTGTGGGGAGTTTGGACCTGTAGTTTACAGCCAGTTCATATTGACACGGTTTTTCACTCAAATTCCACGAGCTAGCATTTCATCACTTTGTTGCACGTTCCTATTTTGGAGTCTGGCCCTGAGATCCAAGTCAAACTATTGGCTTTAACATTCCCATTTTTGAAGTAAGAGGCTGGAAGGAAATAAAGCTTAGTCACATGGAATTTCAATGCTCAATGCTAAATAACGCTGCATATCTGTTCATCTGGAGCTGGTGCTGAAAGATAACAGTTGCAGATTAAGTTATTAGAATATTGTCGCAGCAATCCATGCACTGTCATAGAATCCCTACAGTGTGTGGAAACAGGCCCTTTGACCCAACAAGTCCATACTGACCGTCTGAACAGTAACCCACACAGACACATTCCCTGAACCTACTACTCTACATTTACTCCTAACCAGCACACCTAATCTACACATCCCTGAACACTAGCATGGCCAAACCACCTAGCCTGTACATCTTTGGACTATGGGAGGAAACTGGAGCACCTGGAGGAAACCCGCACAGATACGGGGAGAACGTGCAAACTCCACACAGGCAGTCACCCGAGGCTGGAATCAAATCTGGGTCCCTAGCGCTCTGAAGCAACAGTGCTAGTCACTGAGCTACCGTGCCACCCGCAAATGGAATGGGACTGCAGAATGGGACAAATACCTAATTGCTGATAACTTAAAAGCTAAGTCTCTAGAAAGGTATAATTAATAGGAACAGCTGCACGTTAGTAAACACTTGTTGAATAACTTAACTAACTCCATAAGGAAACTGCTATCTTATTGAATTTCTCTCACTGTCTTTTTCTAAGTACACAGTACTCAAAACTCATTTAAAATGCTCTTGACATTTAAACTCTTTGTCAAGCGCTTAGCATGTGCTCTGAGTAACAACATGAACCAGCATTCTATTCCTAAGCATTACTGCAGCCTTGTATGGTCAGATATCTTAACCCACAACATTTCAGCCCCTTCATTTGAAGATTTCTTGGACTAGAACTGGCAGCATGACCAGACACTGGCACTGAGAATCTGCTGCTCTTAGAGCATGATGGATATTTGAAACATCCAAAAGTGGACTGAGGTGAAAGAAAAGGGAAAACCATTAAAATTTATTTTCCTTCCAATTTTCTATTCCCCTCTCTTTCCTATCCTGATTTGGACTACACCATATTTTCCTATACTTCATCCAGGTAATGGTTTCATTTTCAAACCAGAATAAAAGAATTCCAAACTACTGAAAACCAAAAGTTTTGAAATTGACAGTTCAGCCACCAACTTCAAAGCTATCAGTGTCATCAAGTGTAATAGCCATTATATTTTACTACCTACGCTTTGTGAACTCAGATTGTCCTACATATCCTGTTTAATTTTCTTTTCAGCTCACTTCTTATCCGCGTATATCTGTGTTGGGTTATCAATTCCAGGTTCGTTCTTCTGTGGAAAGGATGTTGTTACACTTGAGAGGGTGCAGAAAATATTTAAGCATGTTGCCAGAACTGGAGGGTTTGACTTATGGGGGGGTTGAATAAATTGGATTTCTTTTTTCCTGGAGCTTTGGAAGCTGAGGAATGACCTTACAGAGGTTTATAAAAACATAAGGGGGTATGGATAGGGTAAATAGCCAAGGTCTTTTTCCAAGGGTGGGAGATTCCAAAACTAGAGAGGGAATAGATTAGGCGAGAGAGGAAAGATTTATAAAAGGACTTGAGGGGTAAGTTTTCACGCAAAGGGTGGTGTGTGTATGGAGTGAGCTGCCAGGGGAAGTATTGGAGGCTGGTACGGTTACAACATTTAAAAAGGCATCTAAGTGGGTAAATTGATAGGGAGGGTTTAGAAGGATATGGGCCAAATGCGACAAAATGTATTTAGGATATCTGGTCAGCATGGACGAGTTGGACAGGAGGGTCTGTTTCCATGCTGTACATCTCGGTCACTATGAATCAATGTTTTTACCATGGAACAGGCAAGGACTTTATCCCAGAACTATGAATCCACCAGTCGAGCACATTAAACAACTTTTCTCCTTGTACATCCTAAACTACTGTTTTCTGACTCAGTGTCAAAGAGGAGTCAAGCTTAAATATTCTCTACTTGCCAGCTCAATGGTTAATCAGTCTAACTAAAGCTGAAGGTACCACCAGACTCTCTGTCTGGCCAGCTGCAGTCTGTCATTGGGAGGGCAATTGTCAGGCCAACAATTGATCCAAATCCTCATTGTAATTGTAGGGTTTTTTTCTGGCAGATAACAGGTGTTATGACACATTTAAAAGGACACAGTTATTTTGAGGAGCCACTTAAATATGAGATTTGTGCAGAATCTAAATGTAAGAGTTGAACTTCAAGAACATTGCAAAAATGTATATAATTACTCACAAATCACTAGGCAACACTTTGCCTTTGTTAAAAGGCACGTTCTTCCATGAATCTATCATTAAGTGTCTAATATATTTTCTTTAAATAGGATTATTGCATATTATGAAGTAGTCAATGGAATAAAACAAGCCAATTTGAAATGCCTTTTGTTTGTTGGGTGGATATGGGGGTGGGAAAAAATGTTGAACATATACACAGAATATATAAAAATTGCAATGCAACTCAGTTTCTCAGTCATGGGAGCAACTTGTCCTAATTTGCACTTGGCTTCCATTTCCCTTTGCCTTCATCTACTTATCCAATCTAACCTTGGGTAACGAGAGCATTTATCTTACTTTCTCATCTAATTTGGTTAATCTTCAGTCAATGGAAACAGTGAACCTCTATCTACCCTGTCACATCATTTCAACATCTCAAACACACTTGTTTTAAGTGGACAGCATTC
This sequence comes from Chiloscyllium plagiosum, assembly GCF_004010195.1. Lineage (NCBI taxonomy): Eukaryota > Metazoa > Chordata > Chondrichthyes > Orectolobiformes > Hemiscylliidae > Chiloscyllium > Chiloscyllium plagiosum. The sequence continues at coordinate 63,384,671 of NC_057724.1, forward strand.
AGAAGTCCTTTTGTATGCATTTGCAATTGATGCATATTTGTCAACATGCCAACTTACTAGAATTAAGTTCCCTTTTCAAATTAGATTCTGCACAACACAGTAATACACATTTCAATGCATGATTGTACATAGGAGGCATATGTCATGATTTTCAGGGAATGGATGGCTGTCAGGGCATACTTAAAGTATGGTACCAGCACTTTCAACACATTAATTAATGGTGGAGCCAATGATCTTGTGCCCACATACCTGTGAAAATCAGTGTTTGACCTGCACATACATAGCTAATGAGCTAAGTTATAAATGTTCGCTAGGCAAAACCTGGCACACTTTCCAGCAGAGTGGCAAAACGGTCACAGTTTTCTGCCTGTCCTGACTTAATCTAGTTTGTTACCTCCCAGAATTTCAAAGTCATTAATTTTCCTTTATATTCCATATGATGCATTGTTAAAGACATTTTATGAAGTCCATGTACAATGATTCCATCTCATTTCCCCAGCTACATCTGTTACATTTCCAACAAATCACAAAATGAGTGAAGCATAATGTGGATCGAGCTCTCCATATCAGACATTATAACGTAATTGACCAATGTTACATTTGAATTATGAATTAGCCTTAGTTAACATTTGACAAATTACACAATTCATACATGCAAAAAAAACATTGCTACTATTCACCTTGTGTTAACTTCCCCTAACATACCATAAGAACATAAGAAATAGAACATGTGTCACCTCAAATCTGATCTGGTATTCCATAAGACCATGGCAGATCTGCCCTAGACCTCAAATCCTGCTTCATGCCAGCTCCTCACAGCACTCAATGTCGATATATTTTTAAAAAAAAACAAAATCAATGACCTCTTTCCATGATATAGCCTCCACAGCTCACTGAGGTGGAGAATTCCAGGCATTCACCACCCCTTTGGGAGAAGAATCATCTTCTCATCTCAGTTTAATATGAATGTCCCTTTACTCTAACTTTGCCCCTAAACTGGGATTTTCCCACTAGTGGAACCACCTTTTCTACCCCTACCCATTCAAACTACCTCAAGATAAAGACAACCCAGAATTTTTCTAAGCTCCCATTATTAAAAAGGACTAATTTGTCCTGTCCTTCTTGATAAGTCAGCCCCTGCATCCCATAAATCAGCCTAGTTAATCGCTTTTGATCTGTTTCTAGTGCCAATATATCCTTCCTTAACAAAACTGTACCCAGTATTTCAGGTAAGATCTCACCAACACCCTATGCAGTTGTAACAAGATCTCCCCTTTTTACAAACTCCAACCTGCCTAGCAATAAATACAAAATTCAAATTACATTGTTAATTACTTGTGGCACCTACACAGCAACATTTTGTGCTTCATGCACAAGAACACCCAAATCCCTTTGCATCAGATTCCAGTCCATTAACTCTGGGCTTAAGTTTCTCAAACAGCCAATACTTGCTGCAGATATATTCACTGTGGATCATACCTGCTCCCACATACTACAGCTGGAACACATTACCTATCCAGCTCCTCTATTTTATATAATTAATTAAATTGTCCATTATATATTTTAAAGGCAAATTTCATAGCTGTTATAACACCTTCTACTTTAAACCACTTAGCCAACTAAGAGACATGGAAGAAATAATCACAACTATCTACTTGATTTCCTGTGATGTCACACTTCAGGTTTGATGGGTAGAAACAATTTAAAGGGGCAGTCAGCTCATTTTTTTTTAATTCCAACTGCTGCTGCCTTTCTCACACAGGTCTACTCTTCCAATTTACTTCACAAGTGATGCTGACTTGCAGCACACCTCCCAGACAGGAGTAATAACTCAGTATTTCAGATTAGCTATCCTTGTTGAACAATATTGTAAAGCCATCAGTCCTCTGAGATTGTTGGGAAACAGAAAGTACAAGCCTACAATCGTCAAGGTCAGATCATTCCCTGTGCTGAAACTACAGGAGTGAATCAGACTTTGCAGTTATAGAAAGAGAGTGAAATAATGAGCATTTGAGTTGAACTGTGGCTGCTAGTTTTGTTAACAATCTGATGGAAAGAAACAGGTAGGATCTGTTTTTTTAATAAGTGGCAAGAAACCTCAACTGAAATGTATGTACCTTGCAAGTTAATGACATAACGTAAGGTAACAAAATGTTATCACTGAAATTAAATTATTGCACTCCTTCGGAAAACAGAAGCAAACAAAGCCCATAAATTGAAATTCAGACACCCAAGTGAATTGCAGCTCGAACCACAAAAAGTTAACTTGTATTTATAACAAGCAATTAGGCAGCAAATGATGAATTGGAATTTTTGGTCCCACTGGTGTCAAGCATGGAGGCGGAGTAAGTTAAAAAGAGTGCTGACAGCTGACATGTTGATTCTTTGGTTCCAGCTCATCCCTGACTACTTCCCCCAGGGCAGACTTGCCAATTGAGCTGATTAATGGCTTATCATGGGCTGAGTTGGTCGACAGATTGTGCTGGGGGAATATTCAGCTGCCTGGAGTCAGCCTTCAAGCAGCAGATCAAGGAAGCAATCCTCCTGTCTTGCTGGCTTCAACAACAACCAAAGACTCACTGCAGAAGTGTAACCATTGTAGGAACCAGTCAAAAATTACTCCCAGTTTCTATCAGGCCTGTTCTCCCCATTTAGTTCAGTCATAATCTCCACTGTTCATTCAAAGTCATTTTCCTCAGGCTTCTGAGAACCTCCAAACAAACTTTTAGCAGAAAGGTCCACTCCAGTGTTCCCTTATTTCAGCCGCATCAAGATGTATCTTCAATGTCCTTAAGTTTCAAATGGTTTTACACATGAGCCAGACAGTGAGCTCCCGCCTGCATTCTGTCTGGGGGCTTACAGAGAACACCTTTAGCCCCTGCTGTTCTTCTCTTTATTTTGTCTCTTTCCCCTCTCTGTCGGTCTCTTGGTCTGTGTCCAGAGCCTTTGGATCTGACTGCCTTACCAAAAGCAAAGCAGCTGTTCCTTTCTTTGTCCACCTGTGCAAGCTGGCACCTGGGTTGCAATTTGATTTCATCTGAAATACTGGACACCATGGCAACTAAATCGTTGACTTGTTCTCAAACATCACCATTATGAAATCACATGACTCTCACCATTACATGTCTCATTTTAAACCGAGGAGACAGTTGCAACGATTAGCTTGAGTCCTACTCGGAGGTCCTGTGAGGAGAGATTGTGGAGACTAAATTGACTGTGCTTGTATTTACATTTAAAAAGGTGGACAATGTTATTGAAATTATTAATTCCAAAAGGGATTAACAGAGTAGATGTTGGTAGCGTGTACTCACTGGGAGTCTAGAACAAGGAGTCATAGCCTCAAAATAAGTAGATTAGTCATTTAGGTCATAAAGTCATTAGAATAGAAAGCAGAAATATGCTATTAGGTCCATTGAGCTGAAAATGTGTTGCTGGAAAAGCACAGCAGGTCAGGCAGCATCCAAGGAGCAGGAGAATCGACATTTCGGGCATAAGCCCTTCTTCAGGAATGAGGAAAGTGTGTCCAGCAGGCTAAGATAAAAGGTGGGGAGGAGGGACTTGGGAGAGGGGCATTGGAAGGAGGTCAAGGTGAGGGTGATAGGCTGGAGTTGCAACATTCCGTAAAAGACCTTCAAGGAAAATAACACCAACTAACTTTCCAATAACAGAATGGGAGAACATCAGAAACAGGGGCAGGCCATTCACATCCTAAGCCGGCCTTGCCCTTCACTAAGACCAGTCTGACCTGCTCCAAGTCTCAAATCTTCCTCAATGTCCAAGTCTACTTGAGCACTTTCATAGAGCACAGAACAAAGAACAGTCCTGATTTGAAGATGCTGGTGTGGGAATGGGGTGTACAAAGTTAAAAATCACACAACACCAGGTGATAGTCCAACAGGTTTCATTGGAAGCACTCGAGCTTTCGCAGCATCGCTCCTTCATCAGGTGATAGTGGAGGGCTCAATCCTAACACAGAATTTATAGGACAAATTTGCAGTGTGATGTAACTGAAATTATATATTGAAAATTTGATTGTTAGCCTTTCATATGTTAGAATACCATGATAGTTTAATTTCTTTCATATGAAAATCACAAAACCTTTTTTTTTAAAGTTGCATTCTCAGGTTAACTGCTAACAAGAGCTCGACAATATGGTGACGGTGTTGCCTCCCTGTGTTCTCTCTCTATGCCATGATGTTTAGATTGATTCTCATCTAAAAGTGAGATAACGGAGTTTTACATGACTTCATGCAGTTTTTGAGCTCACAGTGCTACAGGAATGCATGCAGTTCGGACCTTCATCCCTCGACGTTGTGCCATTTATCTTCTCTAAGATCAGACTAACCTACATGCTTCCATTTACTTTGTTCCATGTGCCTATCTAAGAGTCTCTTAAGTTTCTCTCACGGAAAAGGTGGGGGGGTGCGGCCAGTGTTTTTGCGGAAGATGGATTGTTCCACATACCCTACAAAGAGGCAGGCATAGCTGCGGCCTATGCGGGTGCCCATGGCTACTCCTTTGGTTTGGAGGAAGTGGGAGGATTGGAAAGAGAAGTTGTTCAGGGTGGGGACCAGTTCGGTCAGTCGAAGGAGGGTGTCGGTGGAAGGGTACTGGGTGGTACGGCGGGAAAGGAAGAAGCGGAGTGCTTTGAGTCCTTCGTGATGGGGGATGGAGGTGTACAGGGACTGGATGTCCATTGTGAAGATAAGGTGTTGGGGACCAGGGAAGCGAAAATCATGGAGGAGGTGGAGGGCGTGGGTGGTGTCCCGAACGTAGGTGGCGAGTTCTTGGACTAAGGGGGACAGGACCATGTTGAGGTATGCAGAGATGAGTTCGGTCGGGCAGGAGCAGGCTGAGACAATGGGTCGGCCGGGGCAGTCAGGTTTGTGGATTTTGGGTAGGAGGTAGAAACGGGCGGTGCGGGGTTGTGGGACTATGAGGTTGGAGGCGGTGGATGGGAGATCCCCTGAGGTGATGAGGTTATAGATGGTCTGGGAGATGATGGTTAGGTCCATTGAGCCTGCTCCATCATTCAGTACCATCATGGCTGATCAGGTTGTGGTCTTAACTCTGTATTTCCGCTTGGTGGTCATAACATTCGACTCAATTATAGATCATCAATCTCTTTAGTTCAGCCCTGAATACATTCTTTCTGTCAAAGACAGTTCCAAAAATTAATCACCCTCTGTGAAACTGTGTATATGTCTTAGAACTGGTATAAGGAAAGACTTATTTCTGAAAAAGTTATGAATTTCTGGAATTTTCAACGCCAGAGATGCTCAGTCATTGAGTATACTTAAGATGAAAATTGATAAAGTTTTGTATATTAAGACAATTAAGGAATATGGAAATTATATGGGGTAGTGAAGATCAAACTTGATTATATTGAAAGGTTAAAATGTCTCCAACTTCCATTTCTTATTCTCTTACATTCTGATCATTCTTACTTGATTCACCCACAGAGTTATCATAACAAGTTTTCAAGTTAGGCTGTTACATTGACGGATTTTTCTCTCACTCACCTGAATACATTATTTAACTGAATGAACTAAAGAAGTGCTACAGCCTTAGGATCTAAATAAAGTATTTTATGTCACAATCCTAACTTTGAGGCAATTGTTTTCAGCATAACACTTCAAAGGAGAACTGCCACATGTAACAGCTTCCTATTTTCTCTCACAGGGGAAACATTGCATTTGTTGCATGGTGATTTTATCCCTACAGGTAAAAAACACTGATCCAAATCAGAACCCAAATGGGTCAGTCTCAGAAGGTAGATTCTGTGCATCTGCCTCCACACCCATACACACACAAATATGGTATAAAAAGTATAATTGAAAATGAAATTAAAGGATCATTGAATCATACAAAAACAGAAGACATGCTTTGGCCCATTGAGTATGCACTGATAAATAGCTATTCTAAGGCTTATTTCACATCCACTGCACTTCCCCCTTATGAAAGAAAAATTGTACTCAAAATCTTGAAAAGATAATGAAATTTACAAACAAAAACAAAAACAGTTCTGAGAAAGTGTCACTCAACCTGAAACATTAACCCTGATTTCTTGCCACAGATGCTGCCAGACCTGCTGAGCTTTTCCAGCAATCTCTGTTAACCCAACTTGAAAATTTCTTCTCCTCTCTCCCACCCCAAAGAACGTTATAGCAGTTAAAGGAAATGTGGTATTGGAGTGGTATTGTCACTGGAATAATAATTCAAAAACCTAGGTTAATGCCCTGGGGAATTAGGTTCAAGCTCCACTATGGCACTAGATTTAAAATTGATTAAAATTCCTGGAATTGAAAGCAAGTTGCAGTAATGGTAGCCATGAAACTATGATTGGGCGTCATAAAAAAATCTTTCTGGTTCACTAATGTCCTTTAGGGAAGAAAATCCACTGTCCTTACTCAGTCTGGTCTACATCATCAGACAATCCCTACAGTGTGGAAACAGACCATTTGGCCCATCAAGTTCATACTGACCCTCCAAAGAGTATCCCACCTACACCCACCCTGCGTTTCCCATGGCTAATCCAGTTAGTCTGTACATCCCTGGACACTATGACCAATCCACCTAAACTGCATGTCTTTCAACTATGGGAAGAAACCCAGCAAACACAGGGAAAACATGCAAACTCCACAAAGACAGTTGCCCAAGGCTGGGATCGAACCCCAAGTCCCTCGCACTGTGAGGCAGCATTGCTCGCCACTGGACCACCCATCAGTAAGGAAATCATTCATTCTGGGTGGTTTCGAACCAACAATCTTCCAGATAACAACTGAGCACGCTAACCTATTGTACCACAGAATCGGGAACCATGTGACTTTAGATCCACAGCAATACGATTGACTCTGAGCTACTCTCTGAAATGACTTAGCAGCCTGTCAATTCAAGAATAATTAGAAATGGGCAACAAATGTTGACAGAAATGTCCATGTCCCAGGAAAGAATAACAAAAAAAAGTTAAATCTCCATTGTAAGCATTTCCCTTATTTTGTATGAAAATTAATAATTTATTTTCCTTTTCTTTAGCACAGAGATCATTCATTTATAAGTACCTCCATCAACTGCCCTCAGTTTTGTGATGTAACTGTATTACAACCTTTTGATCTTCACTTTGTTATGCGATATTTTAACTTAACATTTGATTTTCCATTGTTAAATTAAAACCTGCAAACACACAGACTTCACAAATGATGAAGCAACACGAAGATATATATCAGAATCAAGAGTGTGCAATGCCTCGAGTATAAATGTTGATCAATCAAGTGATCTACAATGAATTATTTCATGGATAGATTCAGGAAACCCCCTCTTTAGTCTTCACATTGTGAAATGTCCCACATCATAACAAAAGGGTTTGGACCAGTATGATATTATGTTCAGCCATGCTGTTTTATAAGCATTTCATTCATTGCTGTCTGATCATCTCAGCAAAGGTGAAATATTGCCAATTACATTATATATTGGCTTAATGCTCCAGGCTGGGAAACATCAAATTAGTTGGGGTTGCTGCTTTTGACTGTTGCCTCACGGATCCCAAAGGTGTGTGTACTGCATCTAGATGTATTTAGATTGAGAATATGTAAACTTGACAACATGAGTCACAATGAATCTGTGAACGTGAGCAAAGAGAAAATAATGTGCTTGTATAAAGTGTTAGTGGGAGCTGAGTAAATTGTGTGAATTGTATAGAATCATAGAAAGTCTGCAGCATAGAACCACTTGCCTAGTTATATCTGTTCAAGGGAAACTAGCTATGAGTATCCGAGCTGAATCTCACATTCCTGCATTTGTTCTCTTACCTTGTTCATTAAGCCACTTACGCTGCAAATCCTGGAACCTTTTAAAAGACTTGAGGGTTTCTGCCTCTGCTACCAAGGTTCTAGACACCTACTCCCCCTCTGAATGTAAACATTTCCCAGCAAGAGGGAACAACAAGTAACAATCAACAAGAGGGAATCTAATTATTGCCCCTTGACATTGAATAGTATTATGATTGCTGAATCAGTGTCCTGGGGGGGTTAACCATTAATTGGAGATTGAACTGGACTTGAAGACAAACACTGCAGCTACAAGGGCAGCGAGGAACCCTGCTCTCAATGACTCACCCTCAATTTCCCAAAGACATAATTTTCCTATGTTTTTACTTGTAGATAAAAATGGGAAGAGAAATGTTTTACGAACCGAGGGTTATTGAAGGTTTTAAAAGCAGGTAACCTGCCGTATGTGATGAACACTGTTCATACAGTAGCTGCTCATGCAGCGGTTGCTGTTTAGTTTTCAGATGAGCTGGTGTTAAGCAGCATGTACTGATAGAGATTCAGCAGCCATTGGATTAGAGATTAATTACTAATGACAAAGGCCTTCTGCCTGCCATCATCTACATGATTAGTTCTCAGGTAGCTGAACAGCTTGGGTCGATGAACAAGACAGGGAGAAACCTTTCCTCCACCAGTCAGGCATTCTGATGCTCTCTGCCATGTTAAGCCTCAAGGAAACTAATTTATCTTTCCTTCAGCACTTGCTGTAGGCTATGATTTTGAATTAACATGTCAGAGCTCTTTTTACAAGTATGACCAGGCTACCCTGAGCCTCTTGCAAACCAGTGAAACCTGGAAAAGGAAGACTGAGATATAATGTTCCGATCAGAACGAAAACCATCTCAGCAGATCTTCGAAGTTTCCCTATATACATAACACCCATTTGTTTCGTGTGTTTGTGTGCGTGTGCACACACGCATGTGCGCATATGTCTAAGTAAGAGGTGGAAGCAAAGTCCTTGAATATATTTAAGTCACAGGTAGATATATTCTTGATATGCAAAGTGGTCATAGGTTACTGGAGACAGGTGTGAGGGGCTGAATGGCCTACTTATATGTTCGTATGAAGAGGAATCATAGCCTGCATGAACACATCATTGATCATTGAGTTTTGTTTGACATCGGAGCAGGCGGGTTATATTGATTGTTTTGTGGATATACCTCACCATTTGGGCATGATAGATTATGGGAGATATGTAGGTAGTCTGACATTGGTGGGACATAGGGAATGTGTTAAAGGATGAGGGCTGAAAGGGCGTTTCTATTCTATTCCTTATTTTTATACATTGGACATGGTCTGGATCCCAGTAGAAAGCCTTGCACCCAGCTCGCCGCTACACCTAACATGGTCACCTGCACCACCACTCTCCTTTTCCCTCCCAGCACTCCCCCCACCCTGTCACCCCTTCCAATTCCATCCTATCCCATTCCCCTTATCCCATCTTGCTTCAAGTCCTGGCAATATTCTTGTAAATTTCTGTATTCTGATCAATGCAATTATGTCCTTTCAATATAGGACTGACATAGTTGGAGTTGGAAACAAAATTCCAGCCATGGCTGAACAAATGTTTTATATAGCTTTAACATTAGATCCCTTATTTTGTATTTTATACCTCATCCAAAAAGGAAAATCATCACATATTCTTCCTTTACCATCTTATTCACCAGCCCTAACATCTGTGGTAGGAAAATTGTTGGCGTCTATAGTCAAGGATGGGATAACTGGTCCACTACTTTTCACCATTTATATAAATTATTTGGATGTGAACATAGAAGGTATAGTTAGTAAGTTTGCAGAGGTGTAGTGGAGAGCAAAGAGTTTACCTCAGACTACAACAAGATCATAATCAGATGGGCCAATTGGCTGAGGAATGGCAGATGGAGTTTAATTTAAGTAAATGTGAGGTGCTGCATTTTGGAAAACCAAATCAGAGCAGGACGTATACACTTAATTGTAAGGTCCTGGAGAGTGTTGCTGAACAAAGAGACCTTGGAGTGCATGTTCATAGTTTCCTGAAAGTAGAGTCACAGGTAGATAGGATAGTGAGGAAGGCGTTTGGTATGCTTTCCTTTGTTGGTCAGAGCATTGAGTAGAGGAGATGGGAGGCCATGTTGCAGCTGTACAGGGCATTGGTTAGGTCACTTTTGGAATATTGCATGCAATTCTGCTCTCCTTTGGATCAGAAGCATGTTGTGAAACTTCAAAGGGTTCAGAAAAGATTTACAAGGATGTTGCCCAGATTGGAGGATTTGAGTGACAGGGAGAAGTTGAATAGGTTAGGGCTGAGTATTAGGGGCTGAGGGGTGATCTTATAGAGGTTTATAAAGTCATGAGGGGCATGAAAAGGATAAACAGACAAGATCTTTTCCTGGGGTGGGGGAGTCCAGAACTAGAGGGATGTGAACATAGAAGGATATGGTGAAGGTTTAGCGTGAGAGACGAAAGATATAAAAGGGACCAAAGGGACAACTTTTCACACAGAGGGTGGTACGTGTATAGAATGGGTTTCCAGAGGAAATGGTGAAGCTGGTGCAATTATGGCATTTACCAGGCATCTGGATGGGTATATGAATAGGAAGGGTTCAGAGGAATATTGGCCGAGTGCTGGAAAATGGGGCTGAATTAGATTAGAATATCTGGTTGGCGTGGATGAGTTTGATTGAAGTGTCTATTTCAGTACTGTACATCTCTATGACTCTATAACCGGACATTTCAAAAAGTTTCAGTAAATCGGGGAAACTCAAGTGGCACGGTGGCTCAGTGGTTAGCACTGCTGCCTCACAGTGCCAGGGACCCGGGTTTGATTCCAGCTTTGGGCAACTGTCTGTGTGGAGTTTGCGCATTCTCCCCTTGACTGCGTGGGTTTCCTCCAGGTGATCTGGTTTCCTCCCATAGTTCAAAGATGTGCAAGTTAGGTGAATTGGCCATGCTAAATTGCCCACAGTGTTCAGGGATGTGTAGGTTTGGTGCATTCGTCAGGGGTAAATATAGGAGAGTAGGGGAATGGGTCTGGGTGGGTGTGGACTTGTTGTGCCAAAGAGCCTGTTTCCACACTGTAGGGATTCTATGAAGCATGGATTCATGACCGGCAGATCATGCCTGACAAGCTTTATTGAGGTTTTTGAAGAGGTGATTAAGGTAGTGGGCAGAGAGATTGATAAAGTCCCATATAAGAGAATGTAAACTAAGGTAGAAGCCCACAGAATTGAGGGTGAATTACTAACATGGCTGGGAAATTAGTTGAGTTGCAAGTGAAAGTAGGGATAATAGGTAGATACTCAAATTGGCAAGAAATTTAAAAATTATGTGTCTATACCAGGGCCTCAATTATTCACATTATTTATTAACAACTTGGATAATAGCACAGAAAGTCATATGTCCAAATTTGCTCTTGACACAACGTCAGGTGGCATTGACAATAGTATAGATGAAAGTTTAAAATTATCAAGAGATATTAATAGACTAGGTGAATAGGCAAAACTGCACAGGAAGATTTCAATGCAAGCAAGTGTGAGATTATCCATTTTGAACCGAGAAAGAATATTTTCTCTGTGGTGTAAATTTAAATTCATTGGATGTGCAAAGAGAAGTGGGGATTCAGCTGCATAGATCTTTAAAATGCCTTGCTAATAGGCTAATACAATACTGGCCTTTCTATTCAGAAGTCTGGACTATAAGGATGCAGAAGTTATGGTACAGTTACACAAAGCCTGGGTTAGTCCCCACTTGGAGTACTGTGAGCTGATGTGGCCACCATACCTCAGAAAGGATACACTGGCCTCGAAGGGTGTAAAACATAGGTTTACAAAAATGGTGCCTATTCTTCACTGATTATGAGAAAACACTATACACATTAAGCCTGTTTTCTCTCAAACTTAAAAGATTAAGCATTGATCTGATTGAAATCTTCAAGATGTTAACAGGAAAATAACAGGGTAGATAAAGATATATTATTCCCACTGATTGGAGATTCTAGAACTAGGAAACAGTCTAAAAGTGGGGCCAGGCTGTCTGGGAGAAATGTTAGGAAGCACTTGTACACACAAAGGGCAGTAGACGTTTGGAGCTGTCTTACACAAATTGCAGTGGATGCTTGATCAGTTGTTCATTTTAAACCTAAGACAGATAGACCTTTGTTAAGCAAAGATAATAAAGGGAATGGGCCTAAGGCAGGTATATGGACTTAGGCCACAGATCAGCCATGGTCTCACTGAATAGCGGAACAGGCTTGAGAGGCTTAATGGACTATTCCTGTTTCTATATTCCTGTCACTTTGAGGACTTGCAATCTGAGCTCTCTTTCTCTTTCTCTACCCCTCTTAATATCATTCCACTTATTATCTATACCTCTGTCAAACTTTGTTTATCTTCCTCAAATGAATTCCCCCACACTTCTTCAGATTGAAATCCATCTACTACTTTCCTGTCCACTCAACCAAACCATTGACATCATTCTGGAGTCAACAGCTATTCCCTTCACTATCAACTATGTGGTCAATTATGTGACGTATGCAAATTTACCAATTTCTCAATTATACTTCCAATATTTTAGTCTAATTCATGAATATATATCATTAACAGTGAAGAAACTACTACTGAATCTTGTGGAACATCACTAGAAATCACTCCCTAGTTGCAAAATCATCCAAGGGCCATTTGCTGCAGGGTTCTTCCAGAATTTATCTTTCAGGTCCAAATTCCATTTAAATTTTTTGTCCAATACATTCTCTGGGGAGTAATATTGGCTCAAACAATTGAATAAAATGGACAATATCAAACTCATTTTTATACATAGAGTCATAGAGTAATATAGCATGGAAGCACACCCTTCAGTCCAACCTGTCCATGCTGACATTAATCCCAAACTAAACTAGCCCCATCTGCCTGGATTTGGCCCATATCCCTCCAAACATTTCTTATTCATGTATTTATCCAAATGTGTTTTAAATATTGTCATTATAGCCACAGCCACCACTTCCTCTGGAATTTCATTCCACACATGAACCACACTCTGCGTAAAAAAAAGTTGCCTCACATGTCTTTAAAATCCTTCTCCTCTCACCTTAAAAATATGTCCCCTAGTCTTGAAATTAGGCCCTAGGTTAAAGACCTCTGTCATTCACCTTATCTATACCGTCATGATTTTCTAAACTTCTATAAGGTCACCTCTCAACCTCCTATACTCCAGTGAAAAAGTCCCAGCCTATCCAGCCTCTCCTTGTATATCAAACCCTCCGTTCCCACAACCTCCTGGAAAATCTCTTCTGAACCCTCTCCAGCTTTACAATATCCTTCTTACTTCAGGATAATCAGAACTGGACACAGTGCTCCAGAAGAGGCCTCACCAACGTCCTATACAATCTCAACATAACTTCCTAATCCTATAGTCAAAGAGCTGAGCAATGAAGGCAAACATGCTAATTTCATTCTTAACCACCTTATCTATATGTCATGCAAACTTCAAAGAATTATGTACCTGAAACTTTAGGTCTGTTCGACAACACTGTCCATGGCTCTATTTGTCTTTGTTTGTTTCTCTCCTGATTTTCATTTTGGGAAAAATGCATACTGAGTAGCTCATTGATATTGCCCAAGTTTACAGTAACGCACAAAATCAAAACTACCTACTGTTTATGAATAGGGTATTCAAAATTTCAAAGCTTTCAATTGCAAGCTCAAAGTAAAATCAGGGAAGATGCCATTTCACATTCTAGACATGCAAAGCAGCCTTTTCACATCAACAAAACGCAACTGGAACTCAGAACTCCAATAAGTAGTAATAACAAGCTTACTGAATAAAACTATTTGGTTGTAGCTCAGTTCCAGGTATGCTTCAAACATGACAATACAGTTTTAATGCTTAAGATTCATTGTGCATAGTGCCTTAATTTCTGCTCAGTTACAATTTTGTTGTTCTCCTAACATCTATTTATCAAGAAAACTGCAAGTAGGCTGCACTTCTGCAGTTTAAATCAAAGAGTCTGCATTCTGAAATTATCAAAGCAATCACACAGTGTGCCCTCTTGACATAAACAAATATCTGCAAAAGGCATTGTAGTCTTTCATGAGAAAGCAAAGTTACTCTTTAAAACATCTTTTTGGACGCATAAGCAGAATTTGCTTCTCAACAATAATTCAACTGTATTAAACAGCTGTGTATATGACTCAAAAGGAAACCAAGTAGGGCTACCTACTAGTTGTAATATTCTCACTTAAAGTGAAAGATCCTGTCTTGAATTTTCCATGTTCTCAGATTTTGCAAAGGGAGATTTTGTATGGTAGTTGTCTCTCTGAGACCGTTTTTCCCCAGAAATATTTTTGTTCTCTTCCTCTTTTTACAAAGCAACATGACAGTCTACCATCTTGTTGTGATTATTGATAAATTAAGCTTTTCTGGTGAAATTTCAAAGCTTTCAATTGCAAGCTAAAAGTAAAATCAGGGAAGATACCATTTCACATTCTGGACATGCAAAGCTGCTGTATAGGTGGATGTGAATGGTTAAAATTCTTCTTGAGTCCTCTGCCCAAAGGTAGGTCCTTGGTGATAGTTTGCTGAACCATGATTAAGTAACATATGTTTTATACAGGGTAGAGTGAGGAAGCAAGCCCCAGGTCTAGGTGCAGCAAGATGACCTTTAAACCCACTACTGTTGCCTGTAATCTGATCCATGTAGCTACTGTTTAGCCAACTGAGCTAAACTACCATGCCCATGAATAGTTGTATGTGCCAACCAGAGGGATGACAATTGTTCCAGTGTTGCAAGCAGCACTCCAAATTAGCATATACGTAAGACTAGTGTTTAGTGAAAGTACATGTTGGATCTGGGATCCGTATTCCAAAATTAAAGGACATTTGCTGTTATAGAGTCATAGAGTCTTACAGTTCGGAGACAGGTTCTTCGGCCCAAACTGGTCTATGCCAAACAAAATGTCCACCACACTAATCCCATTTCCTTGCACTTGGCCCATATGCTTCCAAACCTCTCCTATCCATGTATTTGTTCAAATGCCTTTTAAATGTTGTTAATGTACCCGCTTCAACCACTTTTACAGAAACACAGGAACAAACCCCAATTAAAAGGGTCATAAAGATCAGTATGGTAGAGGAAGGCACAGATGGAGGGAGTAGATAATGGTGAAGAAAGGATATGCCTAACAATGACCCACAGTGGGATGAGGTCAAACGGCCTTGTGAGGCCAGAAATAAGCATTTTGTCACAGACCAGGCTGGATAAGGCAAGAGATAAACAGGAGTAATGGGTGCCGGTCTTAGAGAAGTGGAAGATGTAAACAGGGGAGGAGCAATGAAATAAAAAAAAAGAGACCAAATTATATAAATATCATGTATTAATTGAATTCAGTGTGTGTGTGTCCCTTGCCTTGTAGACAGTGGACATCACACCCTCTTGCAAGAGTAAAATAAAGGACACTACTGATTCAGATTTTGTCTCGGACTGAAATTATTGAAGTGTGTGAGCTTAGTTTCTCACATTTTCAGTATAGATTCCAGGATCTGCAGTAAATCACTCCAAGAGAATGACGATTGCATTTCTATTAACATTTTGTACTTTTGGGAAGCCTTTACAACTTTGCTAGAATCTTCAAGTAAAAGTAATGTTACAAAAAATATTGACAAAGTCACTGCACACAGCAACCGGAGCAATGTTTCACTTCCTGATCTATATTAAATTAGTTGGTTTCAGCTGAGATACTTAAGAAGCAATTTGTTTTATTCTGATTTGGAACTGCTTGTTGTTGATATAAAGGGTAGGAATTTTGCCATAGACTTTGTCACCTCTACATCCAGGTCAACAGGAGTGGGCAAGGGTGGGAAAAGTTCACAAAGTGCATTAAATAGTTGCTGAGCGATGAGTTTCTTCAATGGGAATGCTTGTATATTTAATTAATTTGATGGGCACCGCTTGAAGGTGGAGAGCTTAGTAGGATGTCCTCCAGAGCTGGAAAAGCAGAAGCTGAATAAGCATAAATTCCTCCAATTCACTATTGAAAAATGCTGAAATCACTGATTTAGGTCCCCACTGCAAACTCCAAACCCCAGCTACAGACTTCATCACTCTCCATTGCAGCAGTCTGAGATTAAGTCCATTATGAGGCCGTTTCTTAAAGTTTTCTCCAAAAATGCAATTCCAAATATTGACAACAGTCAACAGACAATTGCATTTTTTTTAAAAGGTTGTCTGATCAAACAGCCTGCAAATAATTCAATCTTGCAGTTCACCAAGTATCCTCAGAGTAGGCGATCAAACTCCTGGTGCATTTGATGTTTCTGAAATGAGAAATCAAAATGCTTCAGATTTCCTGCACTGTAGTATTTTGCTTTTATCAAAATGCAATTACTTGTTTTGAAGCAATTACCAATGCATCTGCAATATACAAATGAGGAGAGTACTTCAAGAATCTTACCAAGTAAAAGAGATTAAAGCAATACAGTGCTGAAGACAGGCTGAGAAGCTGTGTGTGTGTGTTTTTTCTCTCTCTCTATCTGGTGTGCCCAATTCTGCAAGATTGACCAACTCTGAGAGAAAACCAACATCTTTTAAAATGTTGAAATCTCCTCAATACAACTGTATTCAGGAGAACAGCTGAACCAAATGGCCACACTGTTATACCTGAAATAGATGGGTTGCCTTACGGGGGTAGTTTGGAAAGGTTGCATTTATTTTCACTGGAGATTAATAGATTGTGGGGTGACTTGTTTTGAAATTATTAAAATTCTGGATGATCTTGACAGGGTGGTTGTGGGAAGGAAGCTTCCTCTTGTGGGTCAATAAAGAAATAGGGGATGCTGTTTAAAATTAGATTTCGATCTTTTGGGATAGCAATGGGGAGAAATTATTTTCAGATAGTTGTGCAACTCTGAAACTCTCAAAAGGAAATATTGAGTATTTTTAAGAGAAAGGTGGATTGTTAGGCAAGGGAATCAAAGATTATTGGGTGTAGATGGGAATACGGACTTTGAAACACATTTAGATCAGCCATGATCATATTGAATACCAGAGCAGACCCAAGGGGCTGAATGGTCTACTTCTCAGCCTAATTGTACATGTTTACATGTGATGTTCAACTCATCCCAGTGAGGTCAGTTAAGGGTCAATTAACCAAACACTCCCTTATCTTAACCTACATGGACTATTAAATGTCTTGCAGGCATATCTTTAATTCTGTGCTTGTGCGAGAGTGGGGGCCCCAGTAAATGTGTATGACCCCATGAATAGTATGACATTACTATTTAACAAAGCTTCGGAAAAAAGTACTTCGAAGAATTTTACATTGTGTTTTGTTTTAATGATGGAAACCTGTCTGTGTAAATTCTTCACAGCTTCACAACAAAAGCCCATCCTCTCTAAACTTAAAAGCAAAATCCTATTACTGTCAAATGTGAAGTGAGAGAGTTAAAGTAGTAACTTCATCTCTCCTCCCCTGGTTGTAACACTGTTCACAATCTTATGTCACATTTGATCCTGAGATGAGCTCCAAACTAGCACTGAGACTGCCTATTTCCACCTCAGTAACATTGATTTCTTTCACCCAGTCTCAGCTCATCTGCTGTTAATATCCTCATCCATTTCCTCTCGACACAACTATTCCAATGCACGCTTGCCTGCACTCCTACATTCTACTCTCAGCGGACTTCAGGTCATCAAAACACTGCTGCCCATATTTGAAAGTGTAATGAATCCTATTCCTCTATCATATAACATTAGCTTCTTGTCAAGCTGTTTTTCAAATCCTCAGAGACAACTACAGCACAAAAACAGGATCATTAAGGCTATCATGCTTGTGTTGGTTAATAAATATTTGACTACATTAATCCCATTTTCCAGCCCTTAAGCCCGCAGCCCTGTGAGGCTACAGCAGAGCAAGTCAAGATGTTAAAACTGTTTAAATGTTCCAAGAGTTTCTCATTCAACTACTTTTTCAGGCACTGAGTTCCAGACTCTTTCTACTCTCTGGATGAAAATATTTGTCCTCAGCTCTCCTCGAGCCTTCTACATCTTACATTAAATCTATGATCCTGGTTATTAACTCCTCTACTAATGAAAAGAAGTGCCTTCCTATCCACCCCATCTTTGTCCACATCTCTATCAGGTCCCCTCTCAAACTGTGCTGCTCCAAGGAAAACAGCCCCAATTTATTTAATCTTCCTACATAGCTTAGAGCCTCCAGCCCAGGAGCATCCTGATAAATATCCTCTGCACCCTCTCTAATGTAATCACAACCTTCCGATAATGTGGTGACTAGAATTACATGCAGTACCCCTGTTGTATCCTGACCAGCATTTTATGCAGTTGTAGCATGACCTCCTTGATCTTTTAGTCAACACCTTGGCTAGTAAGGGCAAGTATTCTATATGTCTCTAACTACATTCCTATCTACCCTGCGATCTTCAAGGATTTGTGGATATGCTCACTATGGTACCTCTGACCTCTAGTACTATCCAGGATCCTACCATTCATGGCTGAATCCTTTGCCAAATGTATTATTCCCCACTTTTCTGTGTAAATTCCATTTGCCACTATTCTGTCCATGTGACCATGCAGTTTACAGCTCTTTTCCTCAATATATTTATTTAGTGTATTTACTACATTACCAATTTTCATGTCACCCACAGACTTCTTGATCATACCCAATACATTTAAATTCAAATCATTAATGTACACAGCAAACAACAAGGGCCCCAGCACTGAGCTCTGCAAAACCCTATGAGAAACAGACTTCCAGTCACAGAAACATTCCTCTATCATCACACCCTGCTTCCTGCCTCTCTGCCAATTTTGTACTCAAGATGCTCCCCTGCTTTGGATCTCATGGGCTTTTACTATCTTGACCTGAACAACATCCTTGCTTTTTGGTGTGCAAAATTGGAGGTGCCTCTCTGCAGCTTTGTAATTTTTCTTTAAAATATCTCACAACATTGATAGGACCCGTCCTACAGGGTGATCTACTGCTGAGACCAAGCAACTGGGAAGGGCCTGAAAGCCTATCTTGAGCCTGATCTATATTGAGAAACCACTTTAAGACAATTGATCTAATCCTGATGCCTTGGTGTGTCTAGTAGCCAATTGGAAAATTCCAGATGGCATCTGACAATAGACCTTAATTGCTCTTCATTATTTTACTGCCCCCATTGTGTGCAACCAGATAGCCCTGACATCTCTGATTCTGCCTCTGGCACGTTGGCATATGTGCCAACGTTGCTGAATACAGACCCACCCAGTAGCAACAGAGAAATGGAGGAGCAAATTGTGAGGCAGATTTTGGAAAGGTGCAGAAGTAACAGGGATGTTGTCATGGGTGACTTTAATTTCCCTAATATTGATTGGAACCTCCTTAGTTCAAATAGTTTGGATGGAGCAGTTTTAGTCAGGTGTGTCTAGGATGGGTTCCTGACTCAATATGTGGATAGGCAGAAGTGAGGACTGCAGATGCTGGAAACCAAAGTTTAGATCAGAGTGGTGCTGGAAAAGCACAGCAGGTCAGGCAGCATCATTCCTTCATCAGCTTCATTCCTGATGAAAGGCTTTTGCCCGAAATGTTGATTTTCCTGCTCCTCAGATGCTGCCTGATTTGCTGTGCTTTTCCAGCATGACTCTGATCTAAACTCAATATGTAGATAGGCCAATGAGAGGGGAGGCCACATTAGATTTGGTGCTTGGCAACGAACCATGCCAGATGTCAGATCTCTGGGAGAGCATTTCGGTGATAGTGATCACAACTCCCTGACCTTTACTATACTCATGGAGAGGGATAGGAGCAGACGGTGTGAGAAAGTATTTAATTGGGGGAGGGGGAATTGCAATGCTATTAGGCAGGAACTGGGGCACCTAAGTTAGGAACAGATGTTCTCAGGTAAGTGCACGACAGAAATGTAGAGGTTGTTTAAGAAGCACTTGCAGATAGTGCTGGACGGGTTTGACCCACTGAGGCAAGGAAGGGATAGTAGGTTGAAAGAACTTGGATGACAAGGGAGGTGGAACATCTAGGCAAGAGGCAGAAAGAAGCTTATTTAAGGCTGAGGAGGCTGGGATCAAACAGGACTCTTCAGGGTTACAAGGTAGCCAGGAAGGAACTGAAGAATGGACTTGGAGAGCTAGAAGGGAGCATGAAGGGAGCATTTTTGCAGGTAGGATTAAGGAAAACCCTAAGGCATTCTACACTTATATGAGGAACAAAAAGATGGTCAGAGTGAGGATAGGGTCAATCAGGGATAGTGGAGGGAATTTGTGCATAGAGTCAGAGGAAGTAGGGGAAGTCCTTAATGAATACTTAGCTTCGGTATTCACTAGTGAGAGGGACCTTGTCGTTTGTGAGGATAGCATGAAGCAGGCTGATCTGCTCGAACAGGCCGATGTTAAGAAGGAGAATGTGCTGAAAGTTTTGAAATTCATGAGGATAGATATATCCCCTGGGCCAGATGGGACATACCCAAGGTTACTACAGGAAGCAAGGGAAGAAATTGTTGCGCCTGTGGCACTAATCTTTGCGTCCTCTCTATCCACTGGAGTAGTGCCAAATGATTGGAGGGTGGCTAATGTTATTCCCTTGTTCAAGAAAGGGAATAGGGCTAATCCTGGGAATAACAGATCAGTTTCACGTCTGTGGTGGGTAAATCATTGGAGAGGATTCTGAGAGACAGGATTTATTATTACTTGGAAAACCATAGTTTGATTAGTGATAATCAGCATGGTTTTGTGAGGGGCAGATCATGCCTCACAAACCTTACTGATTTCTTTGAGGATGTGACAAAACACATTGGTGAAGGAAGAGCAGTGGATGTGATGTATATGGTTATTAGCAAGGTGTTTGATAAGGTTCCCTATGATAGGCTCATTCAAAAAGTAAGGACGAATGGGATACAGGGAAATCTGGCTATCTGGATACAGAATTGGCTGGCCCATAGAAGACAGAGGGTGGTTGTAGATGGAAAGTATTCAACCTGGAGCTTGGTGACCAGTGGTTTTCTGCAGGGATTGGTTCTGAGACCTCTACTCTTTGTGATTTTTGTAAATGACTTGGATGGGGAAGTGGAAGGCTGGATTAGTAAGTTTGCTGATGACACGAAGGTTGATGGAGTGCTAGATATGTGGAGAGCTGTTGTAGGTTGCAACGGGACATTGACAGAATGCAGAACTCGGCTGTTAAGTGGTAGATGGAATTCAACATGAAAAAATGTGAAGTGATTCACTTTGGATGGTTAAATTTGAATGCAGAAAACAGGGTTAAAGGCAGGATTCTTGGCAGTATGGAGGAACAGAGGGATCTTGGGATCCATGTCCATAGATCACTCAAAGTTACCACCCAAGTTAGTAGGGTTGTCAAGAAGGCAAATGGTGTATTGGCTTTCATTAGCAGGGGGATTGAGTTTAAGAGCTGCAAGTTTATACTGCAGCTGTATAGAGTCCTGGTTAGACCACACTTGGAATATTGTGCTCAGTTCTGGTTAACTCATTATAGGAAAGATGTGGAAGCTTTAGAAAGGGTGCAGTGGAGATATACCAGGATGCTGCCTGGACTGAAGGGCATATCTTATGAAGAAAGGCTGAGGAAGCTAGGGCTTTTCTCATTGGAATGAAGAAGGAAGAGAGGTGATTTGAAAGAGGTGGACAAGATGATGAGAAGCATAGATAGAATGCATAGCCAGAGACTTTTTCACAGGGCTATCACAAAGGGATATAATTTTAAGTTGATTGGTGAAAGGTTTATGGGAAATGTCAGAGGTAGATTCTTTATACAGAGAATGCATGGGTGGAATGCACTGCCAGCAATGGTAGTAGAGTCAGATACATGAGGAATATTTAAGCAACTCTTGAATAGACACATGGAAGGTTAGTCTGATCTTAGAGTAGGATAAAAGGTCAGCACAACATCGAGGTCCAAAGGGCCTGTCCTATGCTATATTGCTCAATGTTATATGTTCTATGAATGCCCACTCCCACCCCTGTCTTCTCCCGCTCCCGTGTGGGATAAAATAATCCAGCTCCATTGCCCCTCAATAACATTCTTCACTATAATGGGACCATCAAATCCTTTCTCCCGTGATGACTGACTACAACTAGAAAATGTGTGCTCAAAGTATTTTGTCGCAGACAGAATTGCAATCGGCCGGGAGTCTCTTGTGGTCCTGCCAACCTTTGCTGATGTGGCTCACACTAGAAGAATGCCCAAGTGAGAGTTGTATCAGAGGGCAACTGGTGCCTGTGGAACTACAGCCCAGCATGAGGCATCATTTCAGGAGAGAAGGTGAGAGAACCTCAACAAAGAACAAAAGGTACTTCTTCCCCTTAGTTGTCAAATCTGGAAAATGTTCACTGTCACATCTGGTCTTTGATTTCTAACGCGAAATTGTATGAATCAGTCCTAGCTCTCTGTTTACTGCAGTTCAACAGAGGTGGATTGAAATGCTAAATGAATTGGAATTAATTTCCTGTACAATTACTTGTTTCACTGGATTCTTCAGGAAATATTACCTTGTCAAATAATCTTGCTATATTAGTTTTTGGGCCTGAAATTTATTGTACAACATATTTCTGATTATCTTTTAATTTTTTTTCTTTTCAATGTTCAAAATGGGATTACAGGTCTGAGCTTCACTCTATTTGCAATCTCTTTCAGAGACAGCTACAATGAAAAGTAGAAAAATGTCATCCGGCTGAGTAGGAGAGCTCATCTGAAGTCAGGACTGATTACATGGTATGACAAGAAATTAGGAAGAATTGACAGCACAGAGAAAGGAAATTAGACTACTGGTCCATGCGTGTCTTTATATTCCAAAAGAGCTTCCTCTTTACCCAACTCAATAGAATCCTGTCAGGACACCCTCTACTCTTTCTTTTTCCTTTATATATTTAGCTTCCTCTTAAATGCAATTAGAGTATACAGCTCAACCACTCCATGCAGCAGCAAAGTTTCAGTTTCTAACCATTCTCAAAGTAAAGATATTTATTCAGAATTCATTTTTTCATGGCTGTCATTCATTTGTGGTCCTTGGCTGTGGATTCCCTCACAAGTAGGATCATCTTCTTTACACCCATTCTATAAAATCCCTAATGATTTTATAAACTTTGATGTTGTCACTGCTCAACCTTCTCTTTTCTCAAGAAAAGAGCTCCAGATTGCTCAGTTTTATACTCAGAACCACACAGTTCTGTTTTTATCTAATACACAATTCGCATGAGTCAGGATTATCTCTTGCTGATACCAATAGTCCAAAAGTGGCACTCTTTTTCTTTGTCCTGATTAGCATGAAATTCACCAAAAAAAAGTTCAGTTAAATATTACAGAAGAAGTTTAAAGTATTTAGAGGCAGGAAATTAATGCATTGCAGGCACAGTAGCTCAGTGGTTAGCACCGCTTCCTCATGGCACCAGTGACCCGGGTTCAGTTCCAGTCTTGGGTGACAGTCTGTGCAGAGTTGCACACTCTCCCCATGTTTGTGTAGGTTTCCTCCCATTGTCCAGAAATGTGCAGGTTAGTTGGAATGGTCATGCTAAATTGCCCATAGGGTCTAGGGATATGTCAGCACGGTGGCTCAGTGGTTGGCACGCTGCCTCACAGTGCCAGGGACCCAGATTCGATTCCAGCCTCAGGTGACTGTCGTGTGGAGTTTGCACATTCCCCCTGTGTTTGTGTGGGTTTCCTCTGGGTGCTCTGGTTTCCTCCCACATTCCAAAGATATCCAGGTTAGGTGAATTGGTTGTGCTACATTGTCCATAGTGTTCAGGGATGTGTCGGTGAGGTGCATTAGTCAGGGGTAAATATAGGATAGGAGTATTGGATCTAGGTGGGTTACTCTTCGGAGGGTCAGTGTAGACTTGTTGGGCTGAGGGGCTGTTTTCACACTATAGGGATTCTATGATTCTAGATGGATTAGCCAAGGGAAATGTAGAGTGATAGGGTAGGGGTGGTGGGTCTGGGTGTGATGCTGTTCAGAGAGTTGGTTTGGACATGATGGGCCAATTAGCCTAGTTCCACACTGTAGGGATTCTGTGATTCTAACAGCTCATCAGCCTGTCACAAGAGCTTGAAGGACATCACTTTATATCAGGCATGACTAACCAGGACACTCACCCACTCTTATCATCTGCTATAGGCATATCAGAAGGATTATGAAGATTATTCATTACCATGAACACACTAACCATGGCCATCAAGGTTTGACTGGAATTTGAGCACAACGATTCAGGCTTAGAGAGAGTGACATTACCACTGACATTAGTAAATTACAGTAGTGATAACTGCAGAAGTAATTGCTTATGGTTTGCAAAGACCAGTATGTCTCTGTAAGTCTTTTCTGGGTATTTTGCTGATCATCAGTTCTGAGGACAATGCTATTTTTTGGTTGTAATATTATAAGATCCTCTTATAATGTCAAACTGTAGACTCAGAAGACAAGTAAGAAAACTACGCTAAATTGCAACGGGTCAGATGTGTCGATTACAAGCCTGAGAAAAAAAGCTTGATTAAGATGAGACTGAAGAAATTCTGAAAAAAGCCAGACCAGACTCAACACGTTGGATCTGTTTTTCTCTCTACGTGCTACCGGACCTGCTGAGTTTCGACAGTATTCTTTGTGTTTATGCCAAGGAAGAAACTTAGCAAGGTTTAATCTGTGTCTTATGATGCTGCCCCACTACCACCTGATGAAGAAGCAGTGCTTCGAAAGCTAGTGAGTCCAAATAAACCTGTTGGACGAAAGTCTTATAAAGCTGCAACATTACATTCTGACTCTTGTACTCAGTTCCAAGATCAATAAAGGCAACCATGCCCTACACCTCTTTCATCACCTTCTCTGTTCTTGTGTCCACATTCAGGGAGCTATGGACTTGAACCCTAAGATCCTTCTATATATCAATGCTGTTCAAGGTCCTGCCATTAACTGTATACTTTCCCTTCGCATTTGATTTCCCAAAGGGCAGCACCACATATTTACCCAGATTAAACTCCATCTGGCATTTCTCTTTCCATATCTGCAACTAATCCATATCCCACAGTATCCTTTGACAACCTTTTACACTATCCACCAATCTTTGTATCATCTGCAAACTTCCTAAATCACCCACTCACATTTTCATCCAGGTCACTTATACATATCACAAATTGCAGAGGTCCCAGTACAGAGCCCTGCAGAACACCACTAGTCACGGACCTCCAGCCAGAAAAACAACTTTCCACCATTACCCTCCACCTTTGATAAGCAAGCCAATTCTGAATCCATTTGGTCAAGTCATTATGGATCCTTTGCACCTTAATCTTCTGGATGAGCCTACCTTGTTGAAAACCTTACTCAAATCCATGTAGACAACATCTACTGCTCTACCCTCATCCATCAGCTTCTCGAAAAATTCAATCAAATTAGTAAGACATGACATGCCGTGCACAAAGCCCACTGACTGTCCCTAATTAGGCCATGTTTTGCTGATTGCATGTAAATCCTGTCCCTAAGAATCCTCTCCAAAAGCTTCCCAACCACTGATGTGAGACTCACCAGTCTATAGTTTCCTGGATTGTCTAGATTTTGCCTCTGGAGCAGCGGAATAACATTATCTACTCACCAGTCCTCAGAACTTCTCCAGTGGCTAATGAGAATAAAAAAATCTTGGCCAACACCCCATCAATCTCCTCTCTGGCCTCTCTCAGTAACCTGGGGTAGATACCATCAGGTCCTGGGAACTTATCCACCTTAATGCACTTCAAGAGACCCAACACCACTTCTTTCTTGATCCAAAATGCCCTAGGATATTAACATGCTCCACACTAATCTGAATGCCATGCAAAGCAGTCACAATAATTTTGCAGAATCCTTCATAGGAGAATTTAATGGTTTGAGTAAGATATTGGATTGTAAATTCAGATGACCTTCTACAAAACCTTGCTTTCATCTGATTATATCTCAGTGTAACAGTCAATGTACATATGGGCCAACCATATGTATACTAAGAAATATCTACACAAAATATCAAATACCAGATGGAGTGCAACCCGAGACATCATGCACCTAACACAAGACAGCATTATAAATTCAGCCTGTATGATCACATTTTAACACAATTTTAATTGCATTTAGTTATAATTTTGTCATTATTTGTTATAACTTCCCTCCAGGCAGATGAATTTCAGCCCAACTGCTCATTGTTGAACAGCTTTCTGTTATTTTAGTAATGCTTTCTACAACAGTACATCCTAAATCTGTTCAGTTATGATAATGATTCACTTAATTTCAATCTCTTGCATCATTTAACCCGCGAAGCATTAATAAACAAGAATATGTTCTGGGAAATCTGCTTATTCAAAGTGAGATGATTGAGCTCATTGAAATCTTTTCAGAGTTTTGTGCTTTCTTTTCCTGAACACATTGACTTTTGCTGGCAGTGAGTTTCCAAAAAGCTCTTTTGGATCTTGAATGATCATTCTTCACATTTGAGCATAGTAAGCACTGGTAACTATTCAGTGTTTGGGGCTATGGAAAATGGTTATGGTCCATCAAATTCTGTCATTGCTTGAAATCAACCTAGAATATTCCCAAACAGAAATCATTAGGTGTCAGGAGGGAGGGATAACCCTGCCTTCTTTGCTCCTTAGGAATTGGACTGGGTTATTCAGTCAATTAAATCTGCTCTTCTACTCAATTGGACCATGGCTGTCCATTATCAGCCATGTTTCATTTTCCTTGTCAAAATAATGTAAAGAAACTCTTTGTATCTGAGTCTTGCAAGATCTAATTTCTCTAGCTTCCATAACCTTTTGGCTCCTGGCTTCAGTGGACCCTTGTACACAAACCAGTTACTCAATCCTGCTCTGGAATAACCTAGTTTCAATTTAAAAATCTCATCCCCTTGTTCTTGATTTGCCCACTATAGGGAATAATTTCCGAGAATCTATCCTATTGAAACCTTCCAACCTTTGGTAAATCTTTTCGTTCCAGCTCCACGATGCAAATGCCAAACCTACATCTGAGTTCATGTTGTCTGTTACTGTCTGCAAATCAATGCCAGTAAGCACAATGATTACAGCCTTCGCTGTTACTGCAGTCTAGTTCTTTACTTATCTTTCAGTCCAGTTAACTCAAGCATAACAGTGTTCCAGGTTACAAACCTAGCTGCCTCAGACTCACAGCTGAGATATAGGCATTGCCGACACTGATGAGGGCTAGCTGGTCAGCCTTCAGTCATCCAGCTGGGTCTATAGTTCTTCTTTGAGGTCAGGGTCCTGCCTCTGTGATGGTTGGTCCAAGATTACACTATCGATGTCTTCAAAGCACTGATTTTTATATGTTTTCTCTTAAAGGTTCTGGAAAGTTTAGCTCTTGCCTAAAGTCACACTTGTGAATTTAAGATAACCTATCCAAGAGTTGTATAGACAGGACAGTCTGTTTCATTATCCTCCCGTTTGTGTTTAATTTTGTCATTTTGATCATCACGAAGGTCAAGCAGTCTTTGAACACCTGTTTTGTGATTTGACAGCAGTGCTTGGTTCTGCCTTGCATTTGTACATATACTGCGATTATCCAAACAAAATGGATGGGGAGTATTTTGTTTGGATAACTGAGCATTCGGATAACTGATTGCTCGGATAACGGATAACATTTTTACGGGACCTTGCAATCTTGTTCAGATAATCCGAAATTCAGACAATTGATGTTCGGATAACCAAGGTTGTTCCAGGTGTATATATAAAAAGCAAGAGAGTAGCCAGGGAAAGGGTTGGCCCACAAGGACAAAAGAGAAAATCTATGTGTGGAGCCAGAAGAGAAAGGTAAGGTTCTAAGAGAAGGTATTGATGGAGGATGATCTCAGGGGAGGGAATGTTGAGTTTCTAAGCCAAGTTGATATTAAAAGGAAAGAGGTGTTGTACATCTTAAGAGGTATTCAGGTAGATAAGTCCCTGAGTCCTGATGGGATCTGTCCCTGAGTCCTGATGGGATCTATCCCAGAATATGGAGGGAGGCAAGAAAATAAATTGCTGGAGCATTGATAGGCATCCTTGTATCCTCCTTGACCAGAAGTGAGGTCCCAGAGGACTGGAGAATAGTTAATGTTGTCCCATTCTTTAATAAGAGTAATAGAGATAATCCTGGAATTACAGGCCTGTGAGTGTCACGTCAGTGGTAGGAAAATTACTTTGAAAAATAATCTGAAAAGATTCTCGGGGACAAGATCTGAATGCATTTCAAAGCAAATGGACTTATTAGTGATGAACAGCATAGTTTTGTGTGGGGGAGGTCGTGCCTTACTAACTTGATCGAGTTTTTTGAGGATGTGATGAAAATGGTTGATGAGGGAAAAGCAATAGATGTTGTCTACATGGACTTCAGTAAAGTCTTTGACAAGATCCCTCATGGCATACTGATACAAAAGGTGAAGCCATATAGTATCAGAAGGTAATGGTGGAAAGATGCTTTTCGGAATGGAGGGCTGTGACTAATGGTGTTTCACAAGGATCAGTGTTGGGATTTCTGCTGTTCATAAATGATTTGGAGGAAAATGTAGCTGGTCTAATTCGTAAGTTTGTGGGCAACACTAAGATTGGTGGAGTTGTGGACAGTGAGGATGATTGTCAGAGGATACTGTAGGATATATATCAGTTGGAGGCGTGGGCATAAAAATGACAGGTGGAGTTTAATCCCAAAAAATGTAAGGTGATGCATTTTGGAAGGTCAAGTTCAGGTGGAAATTATACAGTGAACGGCAGAACCCTTAGGAGAATTGATATGCAGAGGGATCAGGGAGTGCAGGTCCACAGATCACTGAAGGTGGCAGCACAGGTGGATAAGGTTGTAAAAAAGGCCTGTGGCATGCTTGCTTTCTTTGGAAGTGGCATTGAGTATAAGGAAAGACAAGTTATGCTGCAGCTTTATAGAACGTTAGCTAGGCCACACTTGGAATATTGCATACAGTCCTGGTCACAGATTCACCTGCACCTCCACCCACATCATCTACTGCATCCGCTGCAGCCGGTGTGGCCTCCTCTATATTGGGGAGACAGGCCGCCTACTTGCGGAGCGAGCCAGAGAGCACCTCTGGGCCACCCGGACGAACCAACCCAACCAACCTGTAGCACAGCATATCAACTCCCCCTCCCACTCCACCGAGGATATGCAGGTCATTGGACTCATCCACCGCCAAACCACAACAACCCGACGGTCGGAGGTCCTCCATGTCCCTCCTCCCTACCTTTTATCTTCTCCTGCTGAACACTCTCTGCTCATTCCTGAAGAAGGGCCTGTGCCCGAAACGTCGAATCTCCTGTTCCCTGGATGCTGCCTGACCTGCTGTACTGTTCCAGCAATAAAGTTTCAACTACAGTCCTGGTCACCACACTACCAGAAGGATGTGGATGCTTTGGAGAGAAAAGGTTTACCAAGATGCTGCCTAGTATGGGACAATTTAGCTATGAAGAAAGGTTGGATAGACTGGGTTTGTTTTCACTGGAATGCAGGAAGTTGAGGGGTGACCTGATAGAAGTCTATAAGATTGGGAATGGCATGAATAGAGTGGGAGGTATGAGATTTTACCATGGGTCAAGGGGTCAATTATAGGTTTGAGGTCTGAGGGACGAAGTTTAAAAGAGATGTGCAAAGCAAGTGTTTTACACAAAGGGTGGTGAGTGCCTGGATTGTGTTGCCACAGGCGGTGGTGGAGGCAGACATAATAGCAGCATTCAAGAAACACCTGGACAAATCCATGAATAGGAAGGGAATAGAGGGATGCAGATGGTGTAAGTGAAGACAGTTTTATTATGAAAGGGCAAAATGTGGCAGCACAGGCTTGGAGGAACGAAGGACCTGTTTCTGTACTGTATTGTTCTTTGTTTCTGCACATTAGGCTTTTGTTCCCGTGAAGTTGGCCACTTTCCCCATTATCCTTGTAGAGACTTAGCACAGCAGGTCAGGTGGCATCCGAGGAGCAGGGGAGTCGATATTTTGGGCATAAACCTTTCTTGAAACATCAACTCTCCTGCTCCTTGGATGCTGCATGACCTGCTGCATTTTTGCAGCACTGCAGTTTTCAACTCTGACTCTCCAGCATCTGCAGTCCTCATTTTTTCTCTTAGCTCTTGACCGTACTGTATGGTCATATGGCTACAGTAAAACAACTTCATGCTGCACAAAGTAGGGATCCAACTTGGTCATTTCCATTGTCTTAGGTTTGTTCAATACATTGATGTCAGTTGTTAAGCCTTTTAATCTTTTGCTTATAAATTCTGTGCCAGGTGTCTGCTCTCTCGCTAGAACTAGAAGAAGGAGCGATATTTCAAAAACTGCTGGACTATAACCTCCTGTCATGTGATTTTTGACCTTGTCCAACCCAGTCCAACAGGCACCTCCACATCACATGACTAGCTAAACAAAAAAGGCAATTGCTCAGTGAATCGTGAGAACCTGGAAGGATTATTGTTGTTATTTTGTGACAATATATTACATCAAAATCCATCTGTGTGGGTTTTCGTCTTCAATAAAAGTTTACTTCTGAAGAAGGTTCCACTGGACCCAAAATATTAACTCTGCTTTCTCTCCACAGATGCTGTCAGACTGGCTAAGTTTTTCCAACAATTTTAGTATTTGTTTCTGTTTTCCAGCATCCGACATTGTTGTTTATTTTTAAAGTTTATCCCTTATTTATTTTCTTCTAACCTGAGTAAGTAACGAACATAGTTGCAGTCTGCCCTCCTGGTGACTCCTCAGCTAATATAGCAAAGTGCAAAGATGTCTCTACCTGGTGGCTCTTTCCAAATCACAGAGCTGCAGAAATAAAGGGAGCTTGAAATGAAAACTTTATTTCTCACTTTGCAGATCCTGCCACACCTGCTAAACATCTTCAAAACGTTTTTTTTTGCATTTTTATCATTTCAGCTCTCTAGTATTTGCTTTAATTTTATAGGGGAGCTTCACATTATTGTGCTGGAAATGACTTGTTGGTGCCTGGGACATGTTTCTGTGTATTCTGAGTTGCGAAGCACAACTGGATTCTGTAGCTAACATATAATTTTAAAAAAAGTGCAGGAGAAGGTTGGCAAGTCTGGCTGAATCGGTGGAGCTGGTCAAACTGGCTTAAGAAATGTTGCCTCTGTTTTCTCTCTCCACAGATATTGCCAGGCGTGCTGGGTTTGTCCCAATTTTATTTCCTGTAATTTCAGGTTTCCAGCATCCGCAGTATTTGGGCGCTATAGATGTTGATCATTTATCTCAGTATCACCGCAGCAATCATGGTGGTGGGCAAATGGTGAAAGGGACATTCTGGGTTGAGGGTAGATACATTACAAACTAACGACTGGTGGGTCCCTATTGAAGCCGAAGACAGAAATGAGTATCCTTACTTTTCTCTCTTTTTAATACAATTGCTGCAAAGTATGTTCATTCATTCCTGAATTGTCTAATAAAATGTGACTTTGGGTGGGATGGGGAGGGGTGTGGGGAGCAGTGTGCGTGCTATGACTGCTTGAACGGAAATACATTTCTCTTTTGGAACTGCAGTACAAAACAAGTTGAAGACTTGTGAATGCAACTTCCCGGCTAGTGCAAGGTGGGTGATGAAAGTTTTGAGTATTGGAGCAGTTTGTGATTTCGGGTGAAGTGGGTACAATACTGTGGGTGGGGGTCTGGCTGCAAAGGAGGCATCCAGATGAAGTGCTGCAGTAAACCCGCCTCTTTCCTGTTCGGTATAAAGGAAGCTCAGCATTCAGAGCTGGGGAAAGATCAAATCTCAGAGAAGGGAGATGTGTCGGCACTTTTACAGGAACCTGGTGCGGCATCATTGAGCGAATTGTTGATTTGCATTGGAGTGGCGTGCACTGCAAAGCTCTTGATGTGATCCGCCGGAGCTGGATGTCCCCAAGTTGCCGATCCTGCTGTTAAATGAGCGCCATGAGCCGCTATCTCTGGCTGCCTTTGCCCTATGTCACCAACTCCTTCCGAAAGAGCCAGGAGGAAGTCAATGCCAGCGGCTTTCTGTCGGCGCTGTACGATCTCTCCAACGGCTCCTCCTTGTTCAACTGGGGCAACCTGACCATCGAGGACTGGGGAATCTTCAGCAACCAGTCCAAGTATGAAGCCGAGTCCCAGAACCCGACCGTCAAAGCGCTGCTCATCGTCGCTTATTCTGTCATCATCGTCATCTCGCTCTTCGGGAATGTCCTGGTTTGCCAGGTGGTGGTCAAAAACAAGAGGATGCACTCTGCTACCAGCCTGTTCGTGGTCAATCTGGCTGTGGCCGATATCATGATCACACTCCTTAACACCCCCTTCACTTTGGTAAGACCTGCCTGATGTCATTGCACCAGACCTGGAGGCGCTAGGATTATTAGCAACAGACTGCTGGACATGCATATGGTCACAGAAATGTAAGGGTGCATACATAAGGATCAATGGTCAGCACAACATCGTGGGCTGAAGGGCCTGTTCTGTGCTGTACTGTTCTATGTTCTAAGACTAAAAAGTGCCTGGAACCCCCCTCTTATTGTGCTGAGAGGGGGGGGGGGTGGGGAGAAGGGGGGAGGTGTAGGAACCAGCTGAGATATAGGTCAGGCATAGGTCTTTCAAGCTGCCCCATGTTTAATTATAGTATTTTTTAACATGCCAATTAATCTTGATTTAAAATATAGAAAATTGGTGTTGAATTTTTTTTATCATGAAATAGAGCATCCCTTAAAAGTAGTCTTTACAAGTAACATTGCTCATAACTGATCCACCTTCTCAAGGGCAGCTAGGGATGGACAATACGTATTGCTCACTTAAAATGCCTTGGCAATGGGGTATTGGTTGTACAAAATACAATTCAGATTTGTTTTCATTGATAATGAGTCACTCTGTGCATTTGAAACATTTTTGCGAATTCTTGTGGACATTTTGTGAGATGTTAATGCCATAGCTCTGGTACCAACAATTATGAAATTTGAAGATAAATATTCTGAATCCGGAGACATTTAACAGTCTTGCTGTCTTGGGGGTTGTTCAGTGATGCTCAAGTTTGTAGGAGAAACTCAGCTCGAAGGGAGCTTGGCTTAGAGATAAAGCTACCGAACTGATTCTCAGAAACCAATTATCTTAGAATTGAATCTCCACCTGCACTATTGATTTCACCTTGTTGGGTGCAAGTATCTTTATCAGTGTACATCAGTGTAATTCAGACATCTCTGATTTAAAGTCTACATCGAGAAGGTACCCAGGATTTTGGAAACAAAATATTCGCAAATGTTTTTGGTATGTAATGGTTTTATAATGTTATGCTCTTAATGGACATTATGGTACTGCCTCAGTTTCATTTCATCCATACCGAGAACTCCAATCAGGTTTCTATGAGTTAATCTCATCTGTGTTATACCTTCTGTAAAGCGTGGCAGTAAAAAGTGACTTTATTATCCATGAGAATATGCACATTAAAATCTGAGAGTTTGGGTTACCAGTGACTCAGGGATTTAGCCCTGACAGGCATGCATCTTCCTGCAGACGAGAATTTGATGATTTTAAGGATTGCATCACTGCTGACAACTCTCCAGTCTCTTTGATATTCCTCAGCATTCTCAAATAGGCATGTCTTGCATCTGACAGCCTTTAACATTGCGTAACTTTAGACTGAAGAAAGCTTCCATTTTCAATTAAATTAACTAATGGCTCTGGCATTGACAATAAGCTCAAAAGTGTATTTCAAAACCACGTCCCCATTGGTCATAGAAAAGATAGACATAGACATAGAACAGTACAGGCCCTTTGGCCCTCGATGTTGCACCGATTCAAGCCCACCTAACCTACACTAGCCCACTATCCTCCATATGCCTATCCAATGCCTGTTTAAATGCCCATAAATAGGGAGAGTCCACCACTGCTACTGGCAGGGCATTCCATGAACTCACGACTCGCTGAGTAAAGAATCCAACCCTAAAATCTATCCTATACCTACCACCCCTTAATTTAAAGCTATGCCCCCTCGTAATAGCTGACTCCATACGTGGAAAAAGATTCTCATGGTCAACCCTATCTAAACCCCTAATCATCTTGTACACCTCTATCAAGTCACCCCTAAACCTTCTTTTCTCCAATGAAAACAGCCCCAAGTGCCTCAGCCTTTCAAAGTTTTGTGTACATGGACACCAAGATCCCTCTGCTCATCCACACTACCAAGTATCCGACCATTAGCCCAGTACCCGATCTTTTTATTACTCTTACCAAAGTGATTCACCTCACACTTAGCTGCATTGAACTCCATTTGCCACCTTTCTGCCCAGTTGTGCAGCTTATCTATATCCCGCTGTAACCTGCCAATTCCTTCCTCACTGTCAACAACTCCACCGACTTTTGTATCATCCGCAAACTTGCTCACCCAACCTTCTAGCCCCTCCTCCAGGTCATTTATAAAAATGACAAACAGCAATGGTCCCAAAACAGATCCTTGCGGAACACCGCTTGTAACTGCACTCCAAGATGAACCTTTACCATCAGCTACTACCCTCTGTCTTCTTCCAGCCAGCCAATTCCTAATCCAAACCTCCAACTCACCCTCAATGCCATACCTCCATATTTTATGCAGTAGCCTACCATGGGGAACCTTATCAAACGCCTTACTAAAATCCATGTACACCACATCTACCACTTTACCCTCGTCTACCTCCTCAGTCATCGCAATATGGATGGGACTAGTTTTGGCTGTTTAATTGGATGCAGATCTCTAACTTTTTTTTCATTCCTGGGATGCAGATCTCTAATTTTTTTTTCATTCCTGGGACATGGGCATCGCTGGCTAGGCAGCATTTATTGTCCATCCTTAGTTGCCCTTGAGAAGGTGGATCAGTCATGAGCAATGTTACTTGTAAGGACTATTTTTTAAGAGATGCTCCGTTTCATGATAAAAAAAAGATTTAACAGCAATTTTGTCAACTATGCATGAGATTGAGAATGTTACTTGTTGACTTCAGATGGGTAACTTTGGTTTCTGTTTAAAATTGTGTTGTATATTAAGTGTGTCTACCTGATTTTTTATTTTCATTATTTCAATCGACTGATTTGATATGTCTGCCCACACAGAAGTATGAATGTTGTGGTACACATCCAGTATTGTTTTGGATTAATTAGCCTGCTGTACATTACTTAATGTTGATTGTTGTAACCCTTTCCTTGTCCTGAGGTCTACAATCTATTGGTCCTGTAAGGAAGTGTTTCCTTCATTTTTCCCACTGGGTGTGACTCCACTTCAAAGCGTAAACTGTTGTGACTCATTGTTGAGCTGTGGGAGAGAGCGAAGGGTGCTAACTAGAGCAAAGGGGAACCAGCTATTACAACCTGGCTGTTTGCACCACCAGCGTGTGACTCCACTTGTGTTCCTGACCCCTAAACTGGGAAGCCCTGGCATAGGTTTACAGATCTATTAACTCTGCTTAGCTTTCCTTTTCTCTTGAAAAAAAAAACGAAGACTTCTTCAATAGCATCGATAATAACTGTACAATTGAGTATGGTTGTGAGTCATACAGATCACAAAGATCTGAGTTTTAATCCTTGGCTCTTACTGCTATTTGTATTGCGGATATTTGCCATTATGTTCTGAGCACAGATAAAGGGATATCAGGCTGGATTCATGCACATCTCCATCTCTGTAAAGATAACACTGAACTTCCAGTCGGCTACCACTTTAACACACCACCCTGCTCCTATGTTAACATTTCTGTCGCAGGCCAGCAGCAGTGGTCCAGTGAAGCTCAACCAAGATGGAGGAACAAAACCTGACCTTATGTCTCAGTACTGTACAGCCCTCAGGGCTCAACATTAAGTTTAACAAATTTAGAGTGCCCTCTCTATGTTCCCCCCACTCCTATTCCCCTCCTTACCACCCTCACCACCCACCATACCCCTGGTCCTATATCTTGTCAGTGCAGCCAACCAATCAATTCACATTTCCCATTCTCACTTATTCAGCATTTATTGCGTCTCCAGGTTACAGTCACTAATCCCATTGCCTGCTTCCTATATTTTCTTTCTCATTCTCTGAGCCCTGCCTCTATTGATTCATCTGACTCTTTCCTTCCTCCCTAACCACACCACCTGTCATCAGCATAAATGCCGCCATTTCTTAGCTGATTTCAGATCTGACGAGAGTTACTGGGCTTGAAACATCAACTTTGTTTTTCTGTCCATAGATCTGTCAAATCTGCTGAGTTTCTTCAGCATTTTGTTATTTATTTCCATGGATTACTCAGCACCTCCTTTACAAGTGCAGGTGGATATTGAATGAAGACAAAATATAGCTCAGATTTGTTTGAATGCACTGCTGACATTCATATATTAAACTAAGTATAGTACCAGTAGCTTTCTGATTTCAGTAGATTGGAACCATCCCACTTGTCAGTGTCTTCAAGTGAAAGGCAGGTGAACTTGTGTTTAAGATAACTTGTTCAATTGTTCAACTGCGTTATATTTTATTTCTTCTTGGTAATGATAGGTAACTTACCTGTAAAAGATTGAATAGAGATTGAGTATGATAATTGCTCTTTCTCTTGCAGGTTCGATTCGTAAATAGCAACTGGGTGTTCGGGAAGTTGATGTGTCACATCAGTCGGTTTGCGCAATACTGTTCTGTGCATGTGTCAGTACTGACCCTCACTGCTATTGCTTTAGACCGACATCAGGTACGGAATAAATACCAAAGGGCAAGATTAATGCACTGCATATTTCTATTATTGAATAGACATCCAGGGAACCTGCTTATGATGGTAAAGGATTCAAAGGGGATATGAGTTTATAAATTGGGAAATTTAAAGTACTGAAAGTTCCTTTTCTAATAACAGCATCTTATCTTTGATTCAAAGTAGGCATCATGATTACTTACCTCCTATCCTGACTATTTTCTCTTCCTTGTTGAAGGTTTCAGATTTGTAGTGTGTATACACCGTTTTCTCTTCCTGTCATCTTGGTGTAATTCTGCCTCATTCTCCCTCTTACCCAGTATGATCATTTTTCTGAAAACCGCTTTTTGCAGTGAATTCTGCCACGTGATTTGACTAGAGGGTCGTGACAGTCAATGACAATCTTTTCTTAACAATGAGTACTGTTACGACTCATTTGGGAAAGTGCATTGATTCTCAAGCCTCATGATCCTGGTGTTAAGGCAGAAGGTAATGATTTAATCAAAGTATGCTAAGTCCCCACATTACCTATCTGAAGGAATCAGGTTAACAGAAAACAGGGAGCAGGTTCCCGTACTTGATACAATCTATTGATTATATTAACAAGTTCAAGCTGCAGGTAAACAAAACTATGAATATATTAGATTAGATTACTTACAGTATGGAAACAGGCCCTTCAGCTCAACAAGTCCACACCGACCTGCTGAAGCGCAACCCACCCATACCCCTACATTTACCCCTTACCTAACACTACGGGAAATTTAACATGGCCAATTCACCTGAACCTGCACATCTTTGGACTGTGGGAGGAAACCGGAGCACCTGGAGGAAACCCACGCAGACACAGGGAGAACGTGCAAACTCCACACAGTCAGTCGCCTGAGGCGGGAATTGAACCCGGATCTCTGGCACTGTGCCGCCCACAACTACTGTGACCTCTAACCCACTTTTAAACCCCTGCACACACAAACAAATAGATACATAAAAAAGACTTTAATGGGAGGGGAAACTAGGGAAATGCATTTCAACAGCATGACTCTTCAGGGTAAAATTAGATGTTATTTTTGTTTCGGAAGATTTTGTGATCTTTGATCTCTTTTCTCCAGATTTTTCTCACTTTTCAGGATTCACAGAGTGATTGGAACATTGATAATAGAGTCTTAGTCACTGGTGAAAGGCAACATTTGCTGCAGCCGGTGGGAGAATATAACTAGTTTGCTTCAGGCACTTTTATTGCAGGGGTACAGAACCTGCTCTCCCAACATGCAGAGGCTTCTCATCCTCAATATAAACATTCAAGGTGGTGTTTATCTGACCAGAACCAATCACAGACCTGTTGTATAGCTGCACATTTGCACAAGCCAATCAGTAATCTGTTGCTGGCTGAAGCTTACACTGCAATCACACATTCCTCCTCTTTAAATGCAATACGATTTTATTTCCTCTGCTACCATGCTCAAACAAAGCAGCACTGCAAACAAAGTTCACAGTAAGTTCTAGGAACTTGTTTTCAAAAGGGTATAAATTCCTCTACAGTCCTTGATTTTAAAACACCCTTTTCCCATTTT
Organism: Chiloscyllium plagiosum; assembly: GCF_004010195.1. Lineage (NCBI taxonomy): Eukaryota > Metazoa > Chordata > Chondrichthyes > Orectolobiformes > Hemiscylliidae > Chiloscyllium > Chiloscyllium plagiosum. The sequence continues at coordinate 63,422,690 of NC_057724.1, forward strand.
CCTTTGCTATAAAAAAAAACATAAAACAACACCATCTTTATAGCACAATCCCAATTGGCATGAATCACCAGGCAGGTTCAAAACTAACATTGATTATCTCATATAAATATAGAAAATGCTGGAAATGCTTGAAAGGTCAGGCAGCATCACTGAAGAAAAGGAATTACCATTTCAAGTCTGTGATGTTTCTTCAGAAGTTTTACTAGCTATCTTGCTGCAGGCAAAGGATGAAACATTTGGATCAATTTGTTCTGCCTTTAGTATTTTCCACGAGTGGAAAGATTTCTTCGATGTAACTAAAAACAAATAATTCTGTGCTAATCTGGTGTAGTTCTGTTCAGAAAATAATTATATTAGATGAATCCCTTCATGGTAAAATTGACTTCAGTTACTTGATAAAATTGAAGACCAAAACTCAAATCATTGCTTGTACAACATAGATTACATTGTAACCTGTTGAACTTATTGTGTCTGTGTCCTCTGCAAACCTGGATCTCTGTTGACAGCAACAATTATTTTACTTTATTTCAAAAGTCAGAAGTGGGGGAAATACTTCTCTTTCACAGGTACAATGCTAGAAGTGTGCAATTCCTTCTAAACGAGAACAGTAATTCAAATGTTATGGTTATTGACTTAAAGCAAACTTGTAGCAGTGTAAGAGCGAAGGAAGTCTTCGACTGAAACCCACTAAAACTGTGGTTGCCAAAAGTAATCTTTATATATTGGAAAGAATTCATAATAAATTCTTGATGTTTAGAAAAATGCAACCACTGGATCGTAATTCTGTAATGTAAAAAATGTATGAAAGGCAATATTGTTAGAAATGCATAAATCAGAGTGCAGTATATGGACTGGAACTTACAAGGAGGAAGGTATTTTGATTTATGCCCTTTAAGCAGCACTAAGACCCATTATGCAGGACATCACCAAGTTTAATGAAAGCAATGGACAAAAATTTAAGATAATTACAATTTAAGAGAAGCCATACTTGGTTTTTAAATCCTATAGATTGTTCCTAACCTCCAACAATGATATACAAGGAGCTACAATGTTTTGGGATCATGAAATAGACATTTGGGGTAGGATACAGTATATGTCTTGACCACAGCATGGTGATAGAGAAAGAAAATAAAGTGATGTATTTGAAATGTGGGAGGAACCAGATGGTAGAGTTCAAATGAGCAATGTCAAAATAATGAGGAGAGAAAACAGTAGTGGAGCAAGTCTGTTTTGTTCTGTTTGTTCTGAAGTAAATAATGGTGTTTGGAAGCAACACAGATGTGGAAATAATATTCATATTTTGCATTGACATGGACTTCATAGAAAGCTGAGAGATGTGGAAACATTTGACAGTCTTTATCAATAATTCAAATGCAATGAGGGAATTGTATAACTCTGAACACAATTCATGTCATATTATCTTTTACATTATCCAATTATGTTTATGGCCGTGCTTTTAGCTTAGTACAGTGCAGCATTCTTTTCCTCTTTTTAGTTTATCTTTTCATGAGCTTTTGCTTTCATCAAGGTCAAAGATCAGAAAGGTGGGTAGGTGAAATACTTCTGCACATTTGGCCAATAAATGGTTCCTGTGAGTGTATCCCTTTCTTAAGGCATTTTATTGACATAACTGTGACATCTTCATTCTCTGCATAAGCTCTTCTTGTAGCTTTTCTGAATGGGAGGCAAATAGTTTTAGGATAAAGGACAGCAGATTTAAACCAGAGACAAGGAGAAACTACATCCGTCAAAGTGTGGTGAATTTGGTTGCAGTGTAGATGCTGGGACATTGGGTAATTTTAAGGAGGTGTTAGACAGATGCTTAATTAGTCATGGGTTGAAAGGTTATGGAGAACAGGCAGGAGTGTAGAGTTGAGGCCAGGATGAGATCAGCCATGATCATACTAAATACTTCTGCTACTTGTTCTTATGAATGTAAATGGCTGAGAGTTGACAGCTTAACATAGCTTAGATCGCAAATCATATTTTCTCAGAACTGAGCTGTGATTAACCAAGATCGAGAAGGGAGACTTGGAGTCAGTAACCTAGATTTAATTCACCTTATCAACATGCTAGTGAGTAAGCATGGGGTGGCTTAAAACAATGTGATTCACTTTCTCAGGGGAGATGTCAGTGAGGTTTTCAACTCCATTTTCAACTTAAGGGCGGCACGGTGGTACAGTGGTTAGCACTGCTTCCTCACAGCGCCAGAGACCCGGGTTCAATTCCCGCCTCAGTCTGTGTGGAGTTTGCACATTCTCCCCGTGTTTGCGTGGGTTTCCTCCGGGTGCTCCGGTTTCCTCCCACAATCCAAAAATGTGCAGGTTAGGTGAATTGGCCATGCTAAGTTGACTGTAGTGTTAGGTGAAGGGGTAACTGTAGGGGAATGGGTCTGGGTGGGTTGCTCTTTAGAGGGTCGGTGTGGACTTGTTGGACCGAAGGGCCTGTTTCCACACTGTAAGTAATCTAATCTAATTGTAATCTAATTCGTGTTGCTTTCCCATTTGTGGTTAGTGTGGTAATGAGTGTGCTTCATGATGACCAGTCAATCATGGCCTGTCAGAGATGGACCACGAACAGACTTGATGATGTGGGAGATTGGTGGTTTGATCCTATCGAGCATCTTTTTAACAATTCAGAGATTTGTCCTTTGCTGGCTGATCCAGCATTTGTTATCCATCCCTTGAGAAGATAGTGGTGAGCTGCTGTAGTCTATTTGGTGTCGTTCGATCCACAATGCTGCTTGAAGGGGGTTCTCAGAAATTTGACACAGCAATTTAAGGAACAGAGGCATATTTTAACTCGGGATGGTGAGTGGTTTGGAGGGGAACTTGCAGAAGGTGGGGTTCCCGAGTAGCTGTTGTCCTTGTTCTTCTAGATAGAAGTGGTCATGGGTTAGGAAGGTGCTGAAAACTACCTTGTTGATTTTCTGCAGTGCATCCAGTAGATGGTATGCTCTGTTGATACTGAGCGTTGTGTTGATGATAGTGGGAATGAATGCTTGTGTCTGAGCTGCCAATAAAACAGAATGCTTTGTCCTTGATGGTGTCAGGCGTTTGAATGTTGTTGAAGCTGCACTCATCCAAGCAAGTGAAGAGTATTCCATCAGACCCTTGACTTGTGCCTTGTAAATGGTGGATAGGCTTTGGTGAATCAGGAGTTGAGTTACTCCTTCCACCATTCCCAGCCTCTGACCTTCTCTTGTAACCTATATTGAAATGGTGAGTTCAGTTCAGTTTCTGGTCAATAGTAAGCCCCCAAGATGCTGATAGTAGGGTTTCAGTATTGATAACACCATTGCATGTCAAAGGGCAGTGATTAATTTCTATCTTTTTGGATATGGTCATTGCTTGGTATTTGTGTGGCATGACCATTATTTGACACTTGTTGCCCAAGCCTGATGTTGCCCAGCTGGACATGGGACTGTTTCAGTATCTGAGGAACTGTGAATGGTGCTAAATATTGTGGAATCATCGGCGAACAACCTCCACCTCTGACCTTATAATGGATTGAATGTCATTGAAGCAGCTGATGTTTGGACCTCAGACATTAGCCTGAGGAACTCTTACACTGTTGTACTGGAGCTGAGAGACTGACCTCCAATCACAACTATCTTCCTGTTTTACCAGGTTTGACTCCAAATAGTGGAAAGATTTTCCTTTAATTCCCATTGATTCCAGTTTTGCCAGGGTTGCTTGATGCCACACTTTGAGGAGAAAGTGAGGTCTGCAGATGCTGGAGATCAGAGATGGAAATGTGTTGCTGGAAAAGCGCAGCAGGTCAGGCAGCATCTAGGGAACAGGAGAATCGACGTTTCGGGCATTAGCCCTTCTTCAGGATGCCACACTTTGTCAAATGTGACCTTGATGTTAAGGACAGTTATCCTCACTTTATCTCTGGAATTTAGCTCGTGGTCCATCATTGGTTCAATGTTGACTGAGGTTATGTGGATGAAGGGTCGAGGAGATTGGTTGACATGAAGTGTGTGGGGATGATTCACAGAAAAAACAATGGAGTGCTGGCCAAGGCAGGCATCTGATGAGCTACAGCCTTCATGTACCTGCTCAGTTTTACCTGTTGGATTTTGTAATTCTTTTGGCAGTGGAATGGGAGATGAGAATTGGCATGTATATAGGTTGATTTGCTAGTGAGGGGAAAATTGCCTCTTAGCTCTCCACCTGAGCGGTTTACCATCCCAGCAAACTGGCAGCTCCGAGATGGCATTGGGAAAAATGGAGTTTTATTGTAAGTTTTTTTTTGACCTACAAACACTGCTTTCTCTTTGCCTGCTGTATAGGAGGTTGTAAACTTGCACCTACTACCAGCTGTTCAGAGATTCTCCAAACATAAATTGCCTTTCAAAATAAAATCCTTACATTTTATCGAGGCTGAACTTATCCCCATTTTGTAAGCTGTTTTGCAGTTTTTCTGCATCAACTCTGTGATTAAAATTGTTTTACACAGAAGCAGAGCCTGATTGCATCTTCGCTGATGCCCGCCCACATACATTTCCAGTAGAAGCTAATTAGTATTTGTCCATTCTGATACTCAGCCACAATAAAAACTGGATTGGTGAAATCCTCAGGATGGATCGCTGTGCTGATGGAGGGTCACTGCTTGGATGGTTATTTCTATTCTGTCTCCACAGATGTTGCTTGATACAGAAACCTTTTGGGCCTGCTGCAGCACTCAATACTATTATAACTGATCCTCTGTCTGAACGCTATATTATCAGTTTCTCTCCAAATTCCATAATGCCTTTAATACCTAAAAATATTATCAATCTCTTCCTCGAATGTACTCATCAGTCTCCATAGCCTTTTGTGGCATCAATTTCCACTGGTTGACCACCCTGAATGTAAAAATGTTTCTTCGTTTCAGTCCTAATCCTGGCACTGTGTGACTGCAGTCTCGACTCTGTAACCAGGGGAAACATACTCTTGCATCTACTCTCTGTAGTCCTCTTCATGTTTTATACATTTCAATCATATGCCATCTCATCCTTCTAAAGTCTCGTGACCTGCTAAATATTTCCAGTATTTTCTTTTCTTATGGAATGCAGTGATAAGGTAAATTGTCTTCTGTCCTTAGCGAGAGTAAGTGTCATCATCTTCTTTCTGCTGCTTCACACTCAAAGGCCCATGACTCACTAGCTCAGCCACTGCACATGCCTCTCGCATATCATCATGATCTCCAATTCTCCCTATTCCTTTTTCTAGCTGTAGTTGTTATATTTCCCTAGCACCCATGATATGTGTGTGCAGGTATGAGACACAATAAAAGACAACAGGTGTACAAATCTTTACTTATATTCCACCACCAGGAAGAAAGGAAACACCTGAGTAGCCAGTGACAAGCAGTGTCCTTCTCATCAAAGGGCAATGCTGCGTGATCAAAAAAGTGAAGGGGAGGGCAAGGATTACATCAAGATAGAGTTGGAGGGGGAAATAAAGCACTTCACTCACTGCGGCACTCACCTCTCCCTGAATAGCTCAAGCGTGTTGGTGGACACCACGTGCTCCTTCTCCATAGACACCCAGACACGGACATAGCTGCGGAAGAGGGGCAGGCAATCGGCCATAACAACCCCCTCCACGGCCTGCTGCCTGGACCTGTTTTGGGCCAGTTTGGCCAGGCCCAGGAGCAGACACACGAGGAGGTCCTCTGACCTACCCTACCAATTCTCTCTATTGCATGTAGCCTGCCCACTCATTGGTTCCCTCCCACTTCATCCTGATAGGATCAGCCAGGATCCTATTGAGTGGCAGAGCAGGCTGGTCTTTCTGTCCAAATAAAAGCAAAACACTGCAGAAACTGGAAATCTGTAATAAAATAAAGTTTGTTCTGTTATAACATGTGTTTTATCCATGCGGATTCACTGTAACGCGATTGATGGATTGGGAATGATGTTTCTACAGTGTGACCTTTTAAAACATGTGTTGGCTGTAATGCAATTATAGTGCCAACATTTTAAGCACTATTTCTAAAGCACGATTTTTCTATAATGCAGGGTTGCACAAGAATAGTTGTAGAGGAACTGACTGTAACACTTTTTCCCCTCTCTTCACTCACTGGTTTCTACTCACCACCTCTTGTCCTCATGTATCCCTACCAGCTGCTGTTCCATCCACCATCTTCATATTCAGTCTCGCTATTGGTCACACTGCAGGAAATTATTGCCCCCTGACCTCCCATCCTGGAATCTGATGAGCCCCCTTGACTGAGTGTGACAGTGCAAATGGATTGACTGTAGGGTGGTGTAGTGGACAACGAAGAAGGTTACCTTAGAGTGCGACGGGACCATGACCAGATGGGTCAATGGGCCAAGAATGGCAGCTGGAGTTTAGTTTAGAGACTGTGAGGTGCTACATTTTGATAGGGCAAATCAGGGCAGGACTTATACACTTATACTCAGGATAAAAGCAATTCGCACCAGGCTTTAAGCATTATCAGAAGATGGCTCTATTTATTGTAACACATTTTGTCAGAGATAAAAAGAAGATTCCAAATCACTCCAATGCAGCTTAAATTATACCCCTCTAACACAGCAAAATATCAACATTTACAATTAAGGCAGACAAAAATTAGATAGTTTGATACAAATATTATTGCGGAATAAAAGAATAGAGAGGGACAATAAAATTGTGAGGATTGAAAGTCCATATTTCAATGGTAAGGTCCAGGGTGGGGGTGGTGGTGTTGTTGAACAAAGAGACCTTGGAGTGCAGGTTCATTGGTCCTTGAAAATAGAGTCACATGTAGATAGGATAGTGAAGAAGGCGTTTGGTATGATTGCCTTTATTGGTCAGTGCATTTGAGTATGGGAATTGGGAGGTCATGTTGCAGCTGTACAGGTATGAGACCTCTTTTGGAATTCTGCATTCAATTCAGATCTCCCTGTTATAAGGAAGGATGTTGTTATAAACCTGAAAGATTTACAAGGATGTTGCCAGGGTTGGAGGACTTGAGCAATAGGGAGAGGCTGAATAGACCGAGGCTATTTTCCCTGGAGCATTGGTTGATGAGAGATGACCTGATAGAGTTTTACAAAATCATGAGAGACATAATTAGAATGAATAACCATGGTCTTTTCCACAGTATAGGGAAATCCAAAACTGGCCAGTTTGGTTGAAGGTGAAAGGGGAAAGATTTAAATGGGACCGAAGGGGCGTATTTTCATGCAGAGGGTGGTGCATGTATGGAATGAGCTTCCAGAGGAAGTAGTGAAGGCTGAAACAATTACTGCTTTTGGATGGGCATATGAACAGGAAGGGTTTAGAAGGATATAGGCCAAATGCTGGCAAATGAGACTAGATTAATTCAGGATATCAGGTCAGCATAGACGAGTTGAACTGAAGAGCCTACATAGATGATGTACGTCTATGAACTCTATGACTTCAATAAGGACTGGTCCCCTTTAACTTTCTCTTATGGCTGAAGCACATGCACCGTGTTTGCCATATAAACTGCCGGCACGTGCCCCATACTGTGACATTTACATAGCACATTTCTGTGCACAACATGCCAACTCCATTGATTATTCAGTGCCTCCTACTGTGACAAGCTGCCACCTCTACCTATAGGTTAAAAGGCAATGAAAGACACACAGGCCGGCAGCCTCCAGCAGTAAGTGCAAAGTGAATGAATGCTAAGAAGAGGAACTAAAAATCCATAAGATGCATTATGTGCCCATGCCCGAGATTCGGGTGTCTTCCTGCAGTCCAAAGCAATGTGACAGTTACAGGCAAGTTAGAGGTGATTTGTTGCAATTTAACTGGGAAGAGTACATCAATAATCATGCCCCACTGTTTCACAAACTGTCACTAAAGGTATAAAACACAATTTAGACTACAAAGATGACCAAATTGCCTGACTGATTGCCCTCAGGATAAAAGCAATTCGCACCAGGCTTTAAACATTAACAGGAGATGGCTCTATTTATTGTAACACATTTTGTCAGAGATAAAAAGAAGATTCCAAATCACTCCAATGCATTTAAAATTATACCCCTCTAACACAGCAAAATATCAACATTTACAATTAAGGCAGACAAAAGTCAGGTAGTTTGATACAAATATTATTGCGGAATAAAAGAATAGACAGGGACAATAAAATTCTGAGGAATGAAAGTCCATATTTCAAGGGTTAAATTGTTTCAGGATCAATGACAAGAGTGTTATGTGCAAAAGTGAAGGTTGTTTTTCATTTCAATATTTGATTAGAGGAAATTCAGAAATTCTTTTCTCAATGTCGAAGTTCCATTTTTCTTATCATTTCACCGTGTTTACCCTCATTACTCACAATTGACCTCTAAACTCAAGCAAGTGGGCGGCACGGTGGCACAGTGGTTCAATTCCCGCCTCAGGCGACTGACTGTGTGGAGTTTGCACATTCTCCCCGTGTCTGCGTGGGTTTCCTCCGGGTGCTCTGGTTTCCTCCCACAGTCCAAAGATGTGCAGGTCAGGTGAATTGGCCATGCTAAATTGCCCATAGTGTTAGGTAAGGGGTAAAGGTAGGGGTATGGGTGGGTTACGCTTCGGCGGGGCGGTGTGGACTTGTTGGGCCGAAGGGCCTGTTTCCACACTGTAAGTAATCTAATCTAAAAAAAGTGGATATTCCACCCATGGATCTGATGAAAGGTTTTGATTTGATCAAAGGGCTGAATTTTCTGGAATAGATCAGAACTCCGACTTTGTGAATATATCAGGCTCGTCAGCTCATGCCCTGGAACAACCATCTGATCGACAGCCTCCTGATTTCTTGTTTTATTCATTCACAGGATGAGTGCTGCTAGTTAGGCCAGTATTTATTGTCCATCCTTAATTGCCCACAGGACTGTAGGTTTTGAGTCACATGTAGGCCAGACCAGGTGTTTACAGCAGTCTTCTTCCCCAGAGGACATGACTGAACCAGACAACAGATTCATCGTCAGCATGAGACACTTAATTCCAGACTGTAATTGAATTCAAATTCCAAAATGATGGGATTTGAACCCAGGTCCCCAGAGCATGACCTAGGTCTCTAGATTAACACAAAAGTACAACTCAACCATTGTCTCCCCATTGGCCACCTCCATGCTTGCCACACTATTAAGAATGGCAGATAGGGTCGGGATGTGGGAAACATAGGAAATAGGAGCAGGTGGTGGCCAGTTGACCCTTCAAGCCTGCTCCACCATTCAACGTGATCAGAACTGATCACCCAGCTCAGTACTCTGTTCCTGCTATACCATACCCTTTGATCTCTTTAGTCTGAAGAACTGTATCTATTTCCTTTTTGGAAATATCTAGTGCTTTGGCTTCAACTGCATTTAGTGACGGAAAATTCCACAGGCTCCCCACTCTCTGCATGAGCAAATTTTTCCTTATCATAGTATTGCAATCAGAAGGGCACTCAGCACATGTTGACCGAGAGAGGTAGGCACTGCTGCAGTACAGTGGCAGTCTCAAAATGGTTAACATGGAGATTCCCTCAGACACCTTATGTAAATTTGAAAGTGAAGCATCCCGAACTGGTTTGGGGCTATCAGTTTGGAAAGGGTGCCTTCTCCGCAGGATTGCCTTGGACCTTTGGCTGTGGCTTTTCATTATGGCAGCTCCATCATTTGGAGCTTAGATCCTCTGAATCTAATGACCCACTGAAAGACAACTACCTTTGAGGAGCTTCCAACCTCCACAGTCTGTCAATCTCTTCAGGAAAAAGGTGACTCTAAATTGTCTGTCTGCCTGTTTGAAACAAGCTATTCAACAAAGAGCAAGGAACAGTACAACACAGGAACCAGCCCTGCAGCCAAGCAAGTCTGCACTGACACATTACACCTTTCCCAGCTAAAAACATTTTGCCTCTGTGTGGGTCTGTATCTCTGTATTCCCTTACTTTCATGCATCATTGTTATTGTATCTGCTTCCACCACCTCCGCTAGCAGTGCATTCCAGGCACTTACCACCCTCTGTGTCAAAAACCCTGCCTCTCAGATCTCCTTTTAAACTTCGCCTCTTCTACCTGAAATCTATGTCCCGTAGTACAGTACAACCTCAATTCTCTGAACGTCAATTATCCAAATTGCGGATTATTCGACCAAGGTCTCAAGGTCCCGTAAAAATGGCAATAGGCAACTCAGCACTCAGTTACCAGTTAAACTGCATTGTGCATTGCCGGATAACCGAGAAATGTTTGGATAACTGGCACTTATAAATTACCATGTGTTTACGATCAGATCGATTATCCGAACGATCAGTTATCCGAACAGGTTCGACTGTAATCGACATTTCTATCCCTAGGAAAAAAACTCTGAATAACCATTCTATCCAACCCTCTCATAATTTTATAAACTTTTTTCAGGTCATCCTCAGTTTCTGACATTCAAGTGATTTCAAGCCAAGTTTGTCCAATGTCTCCTCATAGTTAATATCCTCTAAACCAGGCAAACTCCTGGTGAATTGTTTCTCCAAAGCCTCCATATCTTTCTGGTTTAACTTTGCTGCCACCTTGGGTAATTCCCAGGGAGTTAGGATGGCACCAGCAAACTATCTTAATGGGATTTTCTCTTCCTACTTTTCTGACCACCTGCCCTCCCAACATCACTGTACCCCTCCCTCCAATTCCAAATGCATGGGACGAGGAGGAAATCAGCTCAATACACTTTTTTTTCTGTCTGTAACTGCTACCAGACCTGCTGGTTTACTGTGTTTTTTTTTTGCACATACCATCACTGATCAGGCTCAGTATAAATATTATTTTAAGTGGGGACTGAATAGCTTTGTACAGCTTAGCGAGATCATTGGCTCTAAGCAGCACCCTTTTATGTTTGAAACAATTGTGATCTTTATTGAAGTGCTTGACCACATTCCATGACGTGGTCTATCAGTAAATCCGAACAAATCCAGCAGCATCTACAAATTGGAAAAGAGAACAAACACATATCATGAAAAGTACAATTTTTAATTTCTTCTGCTTCTGCAATAAAAAAAGTCTGACTGGATCTCTTCATTGTTGCTATGGACAATTACAATTATTTTCTCCTCCAAAGTTTTATTTCCTCTGTAAAAACTATCGAATTAACTTCTTACATTTTGCTTTCTTGCAGTGATTTCATGATTACTTCCTACTCCACAAGTATTTGGGAGTCTTTTATAACTGGATCCCGAGCCTGCCATCCCTCATTGTTTCTATATTCATGCATGTGAATCTTGACTAATGCCTATTGTCTATGAGGTTCTATCTGGCCAAGTTGTCTGATGCTTTGATTACTTACAGTGTATAAACAGGCCCTTCGGCCCAACAAGTCCACACCAACCCTCCGAAGAGCAACCCACCCAGACCTATTCCCCTCCATTTACCCCTTCACCTAACATAACCGGCAATTTAGCATGGCCAATTCACCTAACCTGCACATCTTTGGACTGTGGAAGGAAACCGGATCAGCCGGAGGAAACCCACGCAGACACAGGGAGAATATGCAAACTCCACACAGACAATTGGCTGAGGCGGGAATTGAACCCGGGTCTCTGGCACTGTTAGGCAGCAGTGCTAGCCACTGTGCCACTGTACCGCCCATAAATGCTGTTCATTTCCCAGACAAAAGAAGGATATCAGTTGGGTAAAGGATCCCACTGGTAGTTGACACCTTTGGAACTGTGACCCAGAATGATGTCTTTAACAATACCAGAAGTCACATGACACCAGGTTGCCGTCCATCAGATTTATTTGAAATCACGAGCTTTCAGAGTGTTACTCTTTCACCTGATGAAGGAGCAGCGGTCCAAATGCTTGTGATTTCAAATAAACCTGTTGGATTATAACCTGGTGTCGTATGACTTCTGACCTTGTCCACCCCAGTCTAACACCAGCACCTCCACATCATCCTTAACAATAAGAGAGAAGATTGTAGGCAGAGAAAGTACTTTCACTCAAACTGGAAGCTGTGCACACAGGTGATAAGTTGCATATGTCCTCGTAGGTTATTTGGGATAAATGTTGGAATGTTCTGACTCCCCCCTGTATTGTTTTGCACAGGTTATTATGCACCCATTGAAACCCAGGATGTCGACAGTTAAAGGAGTCATCTGTATCATTGTCATTTGGATCATGGCAACCTGCTTCTCCCTTCCACATGCGATCTACCAGAAGCTGTTCAGAGTCGAATACAGGTGAGCCAGAGAGTGAAACCAGCCAGGAAATATTTACTGCTTTTAGTTTATTACATTTCACGTAGACACACATAACTCTGGGTCAAGTTTTTTTTAATATGATGAAGTGAAACTGTCGGACTTTGCAATCATTAGCCTGTGAAGCTGATTATAACTTTCAGCACTGAAACATGCGTAGAATCTACTACCAGCAATTGCCTTCTCCTCCACTGGGTGTGTTGTTAAAGAGACTGGAGACTACAGATTTAGAAATCACTGAATTGACAAGAACATCCCATTTTAGTTGTAATATTACAATGCAAGCCTTAAAAAGCCACATCTCTAATACATTTCTGCTGAGTTTTTAATTATGTATGACATTATAATTGGTACTGAATAATTTTCCTAGACCTAGAAAATTAATCTTTTATTTATGTAATGACAAAGTTTTCCATCATGATAAACCTTGCATAACCCTTTAATGTAATTATTTTTTCTAAATTTGTTAATGATGCGTCAAATTCTAATCTGTATAATACAATCTGTTTATTTTACTCTGCGTAAAATGTATTTAACTATGAAGCTAATTAGAATATCTCACTTTCTCATTTGCTGTCTGTGAGAATTCTTCATTGTGTTTGACTACTCAACTTTAGAGATATCATTGTTCCTCAACACCTGGTATTCACCTTGACTTTGTGCCAGAATTAAACTGGTGTTGAGAAACCAGAATGCTACATCACAAAGATCATTTTGTGGTCAATTCACTGTCCACAAAATCTGGGCCATGATCAACCTTGTTTTCATTTTTGTTTATTTTCAAACAATGAATAGTGATAACCAGACCAAGGAAGTTGGTCTAAGTGACATAAATGAATGAGCACTATACCACTTAGATAAGCTTTGTTTTGTGTAGGGATTTAAATTTCAATATCTGCTGAATTTAGCTCCTTATTTTCCTGAGCCACCTGTAAATATTTGATTTGATTTATTGTAGTCACATGTACATAAATACAGTGTAGAGCTTTGTTTTGCGAGCAGTACAGGCAAATCATAGTAAACAAGGACATACAGATCACAGGGTGCTTAGACAGAGCAAGGCATACAAGGTTATGGCTGCAGAGGAGGTGCACAAAGCAAGATCAACATTGTTTGAAGTTAGAGAGGTCCATTTCTGTTGCTCTACTTGAGGAGATAGGAAACTATGCAGACAAGAGGCCAAAGCTTTGATTGCCAGGGTTGTATCTTACATTTGTTTGAATAAGATTTAGTTGCAAGAGTTTTTTACATGGGCTTCACCCATGAGGCCCATTGAGTTCTCTCTTCGCATCTTCCAAACACGCCACATTAGTTATCTACACCGCCCCTGTCGTGTCTGTCATGTCCGCTTCCAGCCCCAGCTTGTCACGTGTAATTCCCAAACAACTCACCACACAGCAGAAATCCCAGAATTCATCAGCACCCCCTTCCACCATCTTCAAAGGCCCATTGTGCACCTGGACAAGCACGGTGAGAATGACACTGCGCTTCAAGGCTCCTAATACTCTTTCTCCAATACAGCAGAATTGACTCAAGTTTAGAGCGACAGCCTTCAGGCAGGAGGGCCTGGTAGAGGACGTCAAGCACAGACTTGGATATCAGTCAGGTAGCTTGGGCACAGTTAATCACTTGTGGTGGTCAAGGATAGGTGCTCTCAACCTATGAGCTGAGGAATTATACATTGAGTCATAGAGCATGGAATCAGACCCTTCGGTCCAACGCTGACCATGTTCCCAAACTTAAGTACAAAACAACTGCAGTTATCCAAACATCAACTATCCAAATTTCGGATTAGCTGAACAACATCTCAAAGTCTCATAAAAATTTTATTAAATTTAAATAAAAGCACAGCGAGAGCTGCTATTGTTCCTGCTATTGCCATCACCACTGGAACCCTGTTCCTGCTATTACTGTCACCTCGGGAACCCTGTTGCTGCTATTACTGTCACCTCGGGAACACTGTCCCTGCCACTGCAGCCACCACGGGAACACTGTCCCTGCTACTGCAGCCACCACGGGAACACTGTCCCTGCCACTGCAGCCACCACGGGAACACTGTCCCTGCCACTGCAGCCACCACGGGAACACTGTCCCTGCTACTGCAGCCACCATGGGAACACTGTCCCTGCTACTGCAGCCACCATGGGAACACTGTCCCTGCTATTGCCATCACCACGGGAACACTGTCCCTGCCACTGCAGCCACCATGGGAACACTGTCCCTGCTATTGCCATCACCACGGGAACACTGTCCCTGCTATTGCCATCACCACAGGAACACTATCCCTGCTACAGCAGCCACCACAGGAACACTGTCCCTGCTATTGCCATCACCACGGGAACCCTGTTCCTGCTTTTACTGTCACCTCGGGAACACTGTCCCTGCTATTACCGCCACTACGGGAACCCTGAGTGTTATCTGATCTAAATGCTCTCCGCCTATCTCGTTCTGATAATCGAGGTTGTTCTGCAATCCCACCTGTCTGTGTTTGGCCCATATCCCTCTCAACCTTTCCTATTCATGTACTTATCCAAATGTCTTTCAAATGTTGTAACTGGACCTGCATCCACCTCTTCCTCTGGTAGTTCATCTCACACACTAACTGCTGTCTATAAGAAAAAGTTGTCCCTCGTTTCTTTTCTCCTCTCACCATAAAAATATGCATTCTAGTTTTGAACTCCCCCACCTCAGGGAAAAGAGCCTTGCTCTTCACGTTATCTATGCCCCTCAGGATATTATAAACTTTTATAACGGGCTGCTGATCTTTAATCTTGACTCTCTCTGCCCCACTGTGAGCTCTTTTTTCCAAGGTTAAGAGAAAAGATTGAGTGGGATGAACCCAGCTGCAACAGCTATTGGTGCTGAACGCTATCTGCTGAGTGAGTGAGTAGGCAGTGCAGAGGCCATTTAGGATTAGAAGGGATGGGGTTTGCAGAGGTTGACAACGAGTGAAATAAGATACTCTCTGTAATCGTGAGAAGGATAGATCACCAGCCTGAGGGGGATGTGAGTGAAGTAGCAGAGAGAGTGAGTATGAAGAGAAGATGTTGGCACTTAACCCAGGCCGTGCAGTGAAGATCACTGAAACCTTACTTCATATCTCCAGATGGCTGAGACTGCTGGTACCCTCGGACCGGGCTGGCTTTGCATTTTCTGTCAGTCCTGGAGCAAGAGGACATCCCTTTCTCTGCACCACCTCATCCAGCAGGGTCCTCTGCTCCCTGTCTGCAAAGTGGCACACCGGCTTCCCCATATCTGCCACACTGAGGGCACATATTATGTGGTGTTCCACAGGGGTCAGTGCAGGGCCACTGTTGTTTGTGTTATACATAAATGATCTGGAAGAGGGCACTTTTGGTATGATCAGCAAGTTTGCAGATGACACGAAGATTGGTGGTGTAGCAGAAAGCATAGGAGACTGTCAAAGAGTATAGGAGAATATAGATAGACTGGAGTGTTGGGCGGAGAAGTGGCAGATGGAGTTCAATCCAGGCAAATGTGAGGTGATGCATTTTGGGAAGTCTAATTCTAGAGCGAATTATACAGTAAATGGAAGAGCATTGGGAAAAGTTGATGAGCAGAGAGATCTGGGAGTGCAGGTCCATTGTACCCTGAAGGTTGCTCCACAGAGTGGTCAAGAAAGCATATAGTATGCTTGCCTTCATAGGATGGGGTATTGAGTATAAGAGCTGGCAGGTCATGTTAAATTTGTACAAGACATTGGTTTGGTCACATTTAGAATACGGTGTGCAATTCTGGTCGCCACATTACCAAAAGGATGTGGATGCTTTGGAGAGGGTGCAGAGAAGGTTTACGAGGATGTTGCCTGGTATGGAAGGTGCTAGCTATGAAGAGAGGCTGATTAGGTTAGGTTTGTTTTCACTAGAAAAAAGGAGATTGAGGGGTACCTGATTGAGGTCTACAAAATCATGAAGGGTATAGACAGGGTAGATAGAGATAAGCTTTTTCCTAGGGTGAAGGATTCAATAATGAGAGGTCACGCTTTCAAGGTGAAAAGTTTAAGGGGAATACATGCGGCAAGTACTTTACACAGAGGGTGGTAGATGCCTGGAAAGCGTTGCCAGCAGAGGTAGTCGAGGCAAGCACGGTAGATTCATTTGAGGTGCGTCTGGACAGATGCATGAGTAGATGGGGAGCAGAGGGATACAGATGCTTAGGAATTAGGTGACAGGTTTAGACAGTGGATTTGGATCGGCTCAGGCTTGGAGGGCCAAAGGTCCTGTTCCTGGGCTGTAAATTTTCTTTGTTCTTTGGGGTATAGTGAGTAACACAATTCAGCTGGCATCTAACAACAGGGGGTCCATGAGGGCATGGTAAGTAGATAAAAAGACAAGTTTGTTATAATAATATGAGAAAACATAGTAGGCCTCATGGAGAGAAACACTAGTTAACTCGATAGAATTGACAGTTAACCAAAAACAGACATAAGAATCTTCTTAATATTTTAAGTAAAGATCCAAGACAGCAGTAAGTCCCTTATTCATCCAACAAAGATGTATTTTAGTAATCCTTCAGGTCACAGTGCCAGATTTAAGAGGATCCTGGGCATTTTGTAATTCAGAAAGTATACCACAGCAGGTGAAAGGTCACAAGAATTGACATGAGCACACTGTTCGAGAGGAAAGGTTTCAACAGTAGGAAGAGCTCCCACGTCTTCAAATGGTGGTGGTGGAGGAATGATTAATGGAAATAAGGTTAAGAAGGCAGCAAAAGAGGATGCCCCATCCGTCGAGTTGTCCAGGCACAATGGAAGGAGTTGACCAGGACAGTCACACTACCTCCACCATCCATTAATTACCTATCATGTTGGTCATGTTAAATGAAGGCACAAATTTGATGGTATTAGAAAGCATGATATAGAGCTAACTTATACCACTACTTAACATATCTTTGCAGTGTAAGTAAGTGGGTGAATGTAACAACTTTAAATGCATAAGGAATATCTGGAATCATGAGGGTATATTTTTCCCCTCATATGGTGGCTCAGTGGTTAGCACTGCTGCCTCACAGCACCAGGGGCCCAGGTTCGATTCCATTCTCCACTGTGTGGAGTTTGCACATTTTCCCTGTGTCTGTGTGGGTTTTCTTTGGGTACTCCGGTTTCCTCCCACAATCCAAAAATGTGCAGGTTAGGTGTATTGGCCATGCTAAATTGCCCATAGTGTTCAGGATGTGTAGGCTAGGTACATTAGTCAGGAATACATGTAGGGGAATGGGTCTCAGTGGGTTACTCTTTGGAGGGTCAGGGACTTGTTGGGCCGAATGGCCTGTTTCCACACTATAGGGATTCTATGAAACACATCATTGTGTACATTTCCTGAATTAAGGGTCAGCCATAGTTGCCTAAAGAAAGAATGCTTGCCTGCACTTGAAAGCTGATCACTATGTTATAGATGCAGGCATCCATCCGAAAGCATATGGAGAGTATGCCAATTCCTTTCTCCATGTATTTTCTGTTCAGTCAAACAAAATTGCCACAGAAGTAAGACCAGATGCAATTGAAGTATAATTTTTATAAGCTCATATATACGCAGAAAGAGCATGCTAAGCTTCAGTGCATTACCAATCTTTGGGAGTCACAGAGGAGAAAATTGAGAGCTGTAGGAAATAGGAAGAGAGTGTCAAGAACAAGTTGTTAAGATTTGGGACAACATCCAGCACAGTGGGTTGTTGATATTTCTCAGATGATCCAAGTTTATCATCATAATAAATTAAAGCAAAAAAAATGTTGCAATTCACAGGGTAGATTTGGCAATATCTATGAAGTGAGAAGCAGAGGCCAGATACTGCCAGATCTACTGAATACTTTTTCAGCATTTTCTGATTTTATTTCAGATGTGTGAAATGCTACCTTCTGGTAGAAAGAACATAGAGGAACAAAACACAATAAATGGTACTGTGCTAAAAGTTGTGCTGGAGCAGGTACAGCGATCAGTTATAACAGCATACAGAATCCTTTATTGCCGAAGAGGGGACAGGAGCAATGGGGTACTGCTGAATTTGTATAAACTGCTAGTCAGACATCAGCTGGAGTATCATGTACAGTACAGGGTGCTGCACTTGTGAACAAATTGGACAGCGTGCAGAAAAGGTTTACAAGAATGGTTCCAGAAATCAGTTAAAGAAGAGAGAATTTGATGTTCTTTCCTTTGTTGGTGAGGCCCATGTCCAAATCCCATTTGCTTCTGAGGTGTGCAATAACATCTCTGCTGAACAGACTAATTAGAAAATATCTAGGGCCCCTGCTTGTCAAAATTAAGTCAATTGCTGCGTTATTGTCAAGGGCAGTCACTCTTAGCTCAATGCTTGAACCCAACTCTAGCGTCCATGTTTGGACCAAAGCTGAGTGGAATGTAAACTGAGTATCAGTGAGCATTGCTTTGTAAGTGTGGCCTGATAGCACTGTCTGTGAAAACTTCTGTAACTTTGACATTTGAGAGACGACCAATGGGTCAGTAAATGGCCAGATTGGCTTTGATCTGCTTTTTGTGCATAGAACAAACCTGGATAATGTTCCACATTGCCAGATGGATGCCAATGTAATAGCCATATTGGTAACATTCCTGGAAAGCAAACACGTGCAGACAAATGATTTGGAGAACAGAGAACAGAGCTGGTGTTGGCTAAATAACCTCTTTATTGTTATTGCGATCTAGGCTCACACATAAACAAAACTAACTGATGATGGCATCTAGTTCCCCAGAACTTGAACATCAGCAAATAATTCATACCTTCTGATAACAGAGGAGAGGACAGAATTGAAAACATATTAAAGCTCTTGATGAACCATACTGAAAATATTTTATATAGCGCCTTTCACAACTTTTAGGCACCTCAAAGCACTGCACAGCCATTTTTTTTCCCTTTTGAGGTATTTCAATATTGCAGAAAACATGCGGGCAAGTTAAACACTGGCACAATATCACAAACAATGATGAAATTAATTACCTGATTATCTATTTTAGATGTCAGCTGAGGGGTAAATGTTTGGCAAAAGTTTGGGAAAACTGCAGTGCTGTTCTTCAAATTGTATCACGATGACAGCCTCTACCTAATATTCCACCCAAAAAAAAGTATGGCCCCATCAGTTGAGGATATGTCCTCAAGTCTCTGCACTGGGTGCTGGACCTACACTCTTTGAGCAAGAGGTGAGAGTGTTGTCACTGTGCCGAGGCTGACACATGGCACTAGTTGGCACTAATTGAACAATGGAAAAAGTGAGGACTGCAGATGCTGGAGATCAGAGTCAAAGCGTGTGGCATTGGAAAAGCACAGGCAGTCAGGCAGCATCCGAGGCACAGGCGACTCGACGTTTGGAACATAAGCTCTTCATCAGGAATGCCTGATGAAGAGCTTATGCTCAAAACGTCGCCTCTCCTGCTCCTTACACGCTACCTGATCGGCTGTGCTTATCCAACGACACACATTTTGACATTAATTGAATAATATTGAGTAGAGTAATCAGTGAGTTGCTAATTAATCAAAACTTAGAACTAAAGCTAAAAGCATAGTTGACAGCCCAGGCTCTCATTTCCATTCAGTAGCATCCTCGTGTGATCATATGATGAGAGATTTGAAGTCACATTAATGTGAGCATTCATTGTGGACAGAAATTTATTTGCGATCATTGGATTCAATCACTGTAGATTACATGATATCGCCCACGTTGTGCTACTGCCTACTTCGTTATCATGAAGGAAATCACTCATCTTTTTTATGTTCCAGGAAAGAAAAAGTGCGAAGTTTATGTCTCCACAATTTCCCGCAGCCAGCTGATCTGTACTGGAAGTACATGGACTTGTCGACTTTCATTCTCCTGTATGTTTTGCCGCTTCTGATTATAACTGTAGCCTACACAACTGTGGCAAAGAAGCTCTGGCTGCGGAATGCTATTGGAGACATCACTGTAGAGCAGTATTTTGCTCACAGACGCAAGAAGATAATGACCCTGAAGATGCTGATGCTCGTGGTGGTAGTATTTGCCGTCTGTTGGTTTCCCCTGAACTGTTATGTTGTACTCATCTCCAGCAAGGCCATCAACACCAACAATGCCATATATTTTGCTTTCCATTGGTTCGCCATGAGCAGTACTTGCTACAATCCCTTCATCTATTGCTGGCTTAATGCAAATTTTCGAGGTGAACTTAAATCCTTGCTGGACATGTGCAAAAGGCAAAGGGTCACCCACTCACAACCCCTTCCTTGTGTATCTCCTCCCTACAGGCAGGCATGGATTGAAGACAGAAGCCAAAAGAGAAACAATCAAGCTCAAAACTTGAGGTTTAACACCAACTCAGCAAGGACCGATATTTCCATTGTCGAACCTATTGTGACTGTAAACTAATCTGGAAAGGCAGGGCATTTTAAAAGCTAATGTCAATAATTAGAGTATGTGGAGGGTCTTCCAACCTTTAAAACATCATTCTTCCAATATAAGCATCTCTGGCCAAGCTGGCATTTAGTAGCCATCACTTGTTTTCCCTGAGTAAGTGTTGATGGCCAGAACTGTAATGGTTAGATACAACCACATGGTAATATCAGAGATCTGATCCGTTACAAAGCAGGTACCTACCATCACTGAATGACTGTAATCAGTGTGATTTTATAACAATCCAACTTCACACACACTTTTTACTGATACCAGCATCATCTTCGACTATTCCCATGTTTTTACAAGGATCTGAATTCACATTCCTAAATTGGAACTCATTACTTATCCAAGTCTCTAGATTATCAAACCAACAATTTAATCAGTACACCATTGTACTCCTTTTTATTGAGATCTGTACAAGTAAGATTGATAGGCATTTAAGAATGATCCAGTCTCCCAGGAGATTTTGAGAAATGGTTGAAAAGTTTTAAAGAATTCTTAAATTATTGTATGTAGTTTGGAAAATATTGGTGTAATCTGGTGAAAATCTATGCTTTATTAGCTGACTGGTGCGTTTTGCTGAAACTGTACATTGAATGTTGTCAGTTTATTTATTGTTGCATTGAGTTACTGCAGTTCTCACCAAGCAGTCTTATGAACAACATATATTTAGATGGTTCAAAATTATTCTTAAAGCTTTGAATCATGTTCTGTTGTGTCCGTGTTACTTGGTCAAAACAAATATATATACGTGAGTATTATGGACTCAGATCAGATTGCATGGTTAAGTGCACAAATCAATCAAATTTTTTTTTACTAACTGCCTCTGTGGCCACATGTAAAATCAGGCATCAAAGATGCTTATTAACAACTTGTTTCCCAGTATTGGTTTAATCCGAGAATAATTTGCATTAATATCTGGATCTTGGATTTAAATCTTGTAATTTATAGCATTAAGGGAGACAAGTATTCCTTGTTTAGTTTATAGTAATTTGGAGGAGCCGGTGTTGGACTGGGGTGGACAAAGTTAAAAATCACACATTATCGGGTTATAGTCGAACAGGTTGTTTTGGAAACACTAGCTCTCGGAGTACTGCTCCTCTGAAAGCTCATGCTTCTAAATAAACCTATTGGGCTATAACCTGGTGTTGTGTGATTTTTAACTCTGTCTTGTTTACAAATGGTCATCATTTAGTTTAGTATGAGGAGGAAGGAAGGATCAAAATTTTACTTTTCATTGATATTTTCACCTTTATCTTAGAAATGTTTTCAAAACATATGTTTTAAAAAACAGCATTGTTGATATTTCAAAAATGATTATTGCAATTATTTATCTTGAGCATAAAAGACCATTCAACTCATCCTCCCATAAGGAACCTATAGACTGCCTTTCCAAACTAGTGGTGCTTGCAAATTTGACCAACTTGGGCGGCACGGTGGCACAGTGGTTAGCACTGCTACCTCACAGCGCCAGAGACCCGGGTTCAATTCCTGCCTCAGGCGACTGACTGTGTGCAGTTTGCACATTCTCCCCGTGTCTGCGTGGGTTTCCTCCAGGTGCTCTGGTTTCCTCCCACAGTCCAATAATGTGCAGGTTAGGTGAATTGGCCATGCTAAATTGCCCGTAGTATTAGGTGTAGGGGAGTGGGTCTGGGTGGGTTATGCGTCGGCGTGGACTTGTTGGGCCGAAGGGTCTGTTTCCACACTGTAAGTAATCTAATCTAAAAACTTACATTGTGATTTTGAACTGTGCCATATATGTAAATCTGAATCAGTGAAGATCAGAACAAAAATCCATGGTTTAGTACATTAAAAATGAAGGTACCCATGATCCCACGCATAGTTCTTCATGTAGGTCTTTGTGGAAAGGAATACTGGAAGTCCAGGCACAACATGTCCTCTAGTTTTTATGACTTCCCCAGAGAACCTGTACCTTCTGTGAAAGTTAGTTGTGAAAGTTCACAAGCCAGAATAAAATGTTAAGAGGTAAATCTGAGTTGGGATTCCAGCAAGGACTTTTATCTATCTCAAATGTGAATAACCAATCAGTGTTTTAGACCGAAAGGTAAAACCAATCTTAGTTTTATTCTTCATAACAAATTAGTGCTCAAAATAGTGCACTGAGAAAGGTTTGACTCATTGTTGTTTGAGCTTTCCGGTGTGGTTAAGCATGGCACTGAACCTGCACTTTTGTTGTTTGACTTTTCTGTAATGTAACCTATATTATAATAAATATGTGAGACATTACTTATTTTGAATCTTTAATCTCCTTTAGACACTTGCACCTTGAAATAAATTATGAAAGCTCAGAGAAACTGTTTACTGAGTGTTATCCTGCAGAACAGAGTCCGCAGCTTAATCAACAGGACAATAGAGCATTTATTGACCAAGAAACAGAGACAGAGAGAGGAAATGTACAGGGCCCTGTACAGCTGCAGAAGAACCTCTTTGCTTCTATACTCAATCCCTCTTGTTATGAAGGCTGGCATGCTATTAGCCTTCTTCACTACCTGCTGTACCTGCATGCTTACCTTCATTGACTGGTGTACAAGAACACCCAGATCCCTCTGTACTGCCCCTTTACCTAAATTGATACCATTTAGGTAGCAATCTGCCTTCCTGTTCTTGCCACCAAAGTGAATAACCATACATTTATCCACATTAAACTGCATCTGCCATGCATCTGACCACTCACCTCACTTGTCCAGGTCACCCTGTAATCTTCTAACATGCTCATCACATTTCACCCTGCCACCCAGCTTCATATCATCAGCAAATTTGCTAATGTTATTGCTAATACCATCTTCTATATCATTAACATATATTGTAAAAAGCTGCGGTCCTAGTACTGATCCCTGAACGGAAATGGAGCCGTTTATCACTATTCTTTGTTTCCTATCAGCCAACCAACTTTCAATCCAAGTTAGTACTTTGCCCCCAATACCATGCTCACTAACCTCCTATGTGGGACTTTATCAAAAGCTTTCTGAAAGTCCAGGTACACCACATTTACTGGATCTCCCTCGTCCATCTTCAGAGTTACATCCTCAAAAAATTCCAGAAGATTAGTCAAGCATGATTTTCCCCTTCATAAATTCATGTTGACTCTGACCAATCCTGTTACTACTGTCCAGATGTGTCGTAATTTCATCCTTTATAATAGACTCCAGCATCTTTCCCACCACTGAGGTCAGACTAACTGGTCTATAATTTCCTGCTTTCTCTCTCCCACCTTTCTTAAAAAGTGGTATAACATTAGCCACCCTCCAATCCGCAGGAACTGATCACAAATCTATCGAACTCTGGAAAATAATCACCAACGCATCCACGATTTCTCAAGCCACCTCCTTCAGTACCCTGGGATGTAGACCATCAGGCCCCCTGGGACTTATCAACCTTCAGACCTAACAGTCTCTCCAACACCAATTCCTGGCAAATATAAA
This sequence comes from Chiloscyllium plagiosum, assembly GCF_004010195.1. Classification (NCBI taxonomy): domain Eukaryota; kingdom Metazoa; phylum Chordata; class Chondrichthyes; order Orectolobiformes; family Hemiscylliidae; genus Chiloscyllium; species Chiloscyllium plagiosum. Next base: position 63,446,692 of record NC_057724.1, read on the forward strand.
TTCCCTTAAGTTCAGGTCCTTCAGCCACTGTTACCTCAGGGAGATTGTTGTGTCTTCCCCAATGAACACAGATCTGAAATACCAATTCAATTCTTCTGCCATTTCTTTGTTCCCCGTAATATATTCCCCTGTTTCTGTCTTCAAGGGCCCAATTTTAGTCTTCACCATTTTTTTGCTTTTCACATATCTAAAAAAGCTTTTACTATCCTCCTTTATATTATTGGCCAGTTTACCTTCGTACCTCATTTTTTCTCTGCATATTTCCTTCTTAGTAATCCTCTGTTGTTCTTTAAAAGCTTCCCAGTCCTCCGTTTTCCCACTTCTCTTTGCTATGTTATACTTTTTCTCTTTTAACTTTATATGTTTCTTAACTTCCCTCATCA
>NC_057724.1:63448037-63466203 GCF_004010195.1 Chiloscyllium plagiosum
CCACACGTTCAAGTCCATTATCTCCCTGTTTCTGGCCTCACCAGCCCGAGGAACTGGAAGCAAACCGGAGATAACCACCTTGGACGTCCTGCTTTTCAGCCTTCTTCCTAGTTCTCCGAAGTCCCACTGTAGTATGTTCCTCCTCCTCTTCCCGACATCATTTGTGCCGACATGTACCACCACCTTTGGCTCTTCACCTTCGTCCTTGAGGATTTCCTGCACTCTGTCTGTGATGTCTTTAATCCTGGCACCATGAAGGCAACACACCATCCTTAAGTGCCGCCTGCTGCCACAAAAACCCCGGTCAGTTCCTCTCACTATGGAGTTCCCTATTACCACGGCTCTGTGCGATGTCCGGCTCTTCCGCTCTGCCTCTGCGCCAACTTTTGATTGACAGACTTGGCCGCCTCGCGGACTGGCAGTGTCATCTGTCTCTACTGTTTCCAAAAGATTCAACTTGTTCTTGACAGGTACTTCTCCCGGGGTCTCTTGCACCTGTCTCCTCTCTGCCTTCCTCATTGTCTGCTCTCTTCTACTCTCTTCTGGTATGATTGGTGTAATAACCTCGCAGAAGGTCTTGTCCAGAAAAATTTCGTTCTCTCGGATGAGCCTAAGGTCCTCGAGTTCTTTCATCAGTGCTGCAATATGCTCTGTCAGTAGCTGAAAGTGCACACACTTACCACACTTATACGAGCCAGACCCACCAGAGTCGTTGACCTCCCACATCCAGCACGTAGCACACTGAACTAGCTTGGCAGTCATGTCTTCACCCTCTTCAACTGTGGCGTAATCACTTCACTCAACTTCCTTGTCAAAGACTCCTGAGCAAAAGCCTCACTCTTCAATCCACAGGATTGAAGCTCTATATAATTATGACAAGATTTCCTTCATCTTTTATTCCAATTTGTGTTGTAATAAAGACCAACTCATCATTTACCTTCCTAATTGCTTAAACCTCGAGACTTACTTGCTGTGATCATGTACAAGGATACAAAATAGTTCTATGCCCACATTTATTCATCATTCAACCTTCAAAAGTAATTTTGCTTTTCTAGTTTTCCCACCTGCTTGGTAATTTCATAATTCCTTGAATCTGAAAAGAATATTATATTCCTTCTGCCAGCTTCTTGCGCAATCACTTAGCCGGACTACAAAAATAAAGTACTACTGTCTCTGAAATAGAGCACTCTGCAGCTCAGGATGCTGTGGTAAAGGGAACTGGTTCAGGTTAAGAGTAAAGGTATTAATGGGATGGATTGTCATGGTGTTTCAATGACAGCTGGGACTTAATGTCAGGATTCTCACCCTCATTACTGGTGATCCTAATTTTCACATGTGAGGGATAAAGGTGTGAATTGTGAGCCCGCACCCTATTCTCCCAAACTGGTCTGATCTATTGCATGCATATGATCTGGAAGTGCCGATGTTGGATTGAGGTGTACAAAGTTAAAATCACATAACACCAGGTTATATCCAACAGATTTATGTGGAAGCACTAGCTTTCGGAGCGCTGCTCCTTCATCAGGTGGTTGTGGAGTATAAGATCGTAAGACACAGAATTTATAGCAAAATTTTACAGTGTGTTATAACTGAAATTATATATTGAAAAAGATCTGGATTGGCTTGTGAGGCATCTCATCTTTTAGAGTGAGCATGTTGGTTTCAGTTCTTTCATAAGCAAATCGCAGAACATTTAAGCGTTACATTCTCAAGTGAACTTTAATAATTGGTGTCATGTCAACCCAGATAATGCATTTAAGGTGTGTGCTGCCCTGTGTGAGACTGTCTGTGCCACAATGTTCAGACTCATTTTAATCTAAAAGACGGATTTACAGAATCTTACATGAATTCATGCAGTTTTTGAGCAAAGTAAAATCTAATTCTGCATGTACAAACTTATATAAGTACATGTGCATGTGGGTGTGTGTGTTGGGGGGTGGGCAGGGCTTATGAGTGTCTGTGAGAGAGTGTGTGTACATTTGTAAGTGTGAGGGTAAAGAGGTATATGTCTGTGAGAGGGTGCTTGTGTGAATTGGGAGTGTATGTGTGAACGTATGAGAGAGGGTCTGCGTGAGTGTATGTATCTGTAGGAGTGTGTATGTCTGTCTATGTGCGTGTGTAGGCGTGTCTATGTGTGTGTGTATAGTGCAATGCAGTCACCTGCAGTGTGACATGAACCCAAGGTCCAGCTTGAGGCCATCCCCATGGGTACCGAACTTGGCTATCAGCCTCTGCTTGGCCAATTTTCATTGTTGCCTGTCCCAAAGTCCGCCTTGGAGGATGGTCACCCAAAGGTCTGAGGTCGAACATCATGGTCCGCTGAAGTGTTCTCCAACTGGGATGAAACACTCCTGTCTGTTGATTGTTGTGTGGTGTCTGTTGCCATATTCATCCGTTGCCATATTCTCTGCTTGGTCTTGCCAACGTACCATGCCTCAGGGCATTCTTGCCTGCAGTGTATGAGATAGGCAATGTTGGCTGAGTCGCAGGAGTATCTACCATGTAAATTTTGGGAGGTGCCCCCAAGCATAATGGTGGTATCCGTGTCTTGCAGCGTCCACCGTGACAAGGTTGTGTGGTGTTGTCCTGAGAGCCAGGCAGTTTGCTATGAACAATGATCTGTTTGAGGTTTGGTGGTTGTTTAAACCTGAAGGACACCATTTTGACTGGGACATCCACCCTAGGACAAGACAAATAGAGATATGGATGAGAATTCCTAGAAGCATGGAATTCCAACCAGAACTCTATCAACAAACACATTGACTTGAACCCGATTTACCACCCCCTGAGAAATAGAACAGGAAATTACATCACCAACCAAAGAAACCCAAACATATAAGCAGGAATCATCAGCAATGCTTCATCTGGAGGTCACTAAAGATGTTAAGTAGTATAGTGATGAAATGTCTGAAAATGAACCTTCCAGCTCAGCGAGCAAACCTACATCCAGAACCTCAACCTGAGCTACAAATGTTCTCAAAACTTGCTAATATCATAGCATATCACTTACAAGTATAAAAGTCTCTAACACATCTTAGCTGGGACCACTTTAAGCTTGACATGCTGATAGAAGTGTGCTTCTCTTGGTGACTAAATAGCTTAATACTGCCTCAAATGTTTCTGTGTCTGTAAATGTAATGTTTGTGTATAACAGTGAGCTGTAATCGATATTTTATCGGATTCTGCATAACCACATTAACCACATTTTATTTTTATGCTGAAGTAATATCAGCATTGTCAAATCAGATAGAAATGCCCTACTAAAGGCAAAACACTGTTAGTTCACACTACTGTAACTACATTTATAGAGAAAGTATATGCATTGGCTTTAGCTCTGAAGAAGACAAGGGAGTGGCCTACAGATCAAAGCAGGCAAATGCTTCTGGCTATTCTGCGATAATCTTTATCTAAACAGAAATTGATTCTTCTAATTACTCTTGCAGTTGTTCATTCCTGTTGACCTGTAAGAAACAGCTTCAATTCATGCCGACAGCATTGATATGAAGTTCCATTCTTGCTGTAGATTTAAAGGAACTGAATTAGTGCCAGTACAATGACAGCTCTAAGCTCTGCTTATTGTTTCCATCTCAAACTTCTTTCAACTTTCTAAACTATGGTGTTGGCTTGATATTATCTATGTCTTACGGGGAAATTGAGCTGCAGGTGCAGGTGGGAAGAAATGGGATTTGAGGTTTTATTGTTTCATGGCAGAGGTTTGTTAACCATGACCCTGCAAAGTTGATGTCTTCACAAATTCTTGCTGAAGGGCACAAACCATACATAAATGCTTCTATAATTACATGTGGGTTTTCAGGATACATGTTTCTTCTCCCTTTTGATATTCTTTCATTGTGGGGAGTTAACAAGACATCAAGTACATGACTCATTTCTACCTATCATATGTACAATGGAATCTTTCAATTTGATTTCAGCCTATGACTCATCATTTACACAAACACATCTCAGATTTGATGAATTGTTACAAGTATTATTTATCATTGAGTACAAAACATCTGAACAACATGTTTCCTTGTAATGAATAAGTATAATTTGTACACTTAAGGTGACAGGTAAGAAAAACAATGGTTAAAAAATAGAAACAATGTTCTTACACTGCAAATGGTTAGAATCTGGAATGCACTGCCTGAGAGTGTCGTGGTCCTAGGTTTAGTCATGGCTTTCAATGAGAATTGGATAAGCAACTGCAGAGCAAAAACATGCCAGGCTATGAGAAAGGAGAGAGGACGGGAAGAGCAGAATTGCTCTTAAAGAGAATTAGCAGGCACTGGACAGGCTGAATGGCCTCCTCTGTTCTGGAGTTTTTTGTAGTCGGTCTCCATTTAAATAATATTCACCCCCACTTTTCTTCCTGCTAAAGTGTACATCATGCTGGGTCACTGTTTTTTGTAATTTATATAAGTGACTTGGGTCAGAACGTAGGAGGTATGGTTAGTAAGTTTGCAGATGACACCAAAATTGGAGGTGTAATGGACAGTGAAGAAGGTTACCTCAGAGTACAATGGGATGAGTACAATGAGTACAATGACCAGTGCATTCAATATAGGAGTTGGAAGGTTTTGTTAATACTGTACAGGACATTTGTCAGACCACTTTTGGAATACTGCATGCAATTCTGGCTCCAGTTGATTCACTAATCTCCTTCAGGGAAGAAAACTGCCCTCCTTAACTGGTCTGGCCTACACGTAACTCCAGGCCCACAGCAATGTGGTTGACTCTCATTTGCTCTCTGGCAATTAAGGATGGGCAATAAATGCTGACCTAGCCAGCAACGCCCTCATCCTGTGAATGAACAATAAAACATAAATTCTGGTCTCCCTTCGAGAGGAAGGATGTTATGAGGATTCAGAAAAGATTCAAAAGGATGTTGCTAGGGTTGGAGGGTTTGAGCTATAGGGAGAGGCTAATAGGCTGGGGCTATTTTCCCTGGAATGTTGGAGACTGAGGGGTGACCTTACAGAGATCTATAAAATCATGAGGGGCATGGATACGATACAAGGTCTGTTTCTCTGGGCGAGGGGGTCCAAAACTAGAGGGCATAGGTTTAAGGTGAGAGGGGAAAAGTTTAAAAGGGACCTGAGGGGCAACTTTTTCATGCAAAGGATGGTGCATGTATGGAATGAGCTTCCAGAGGAAGTGGTGGAGACTGGTACAATTACAGCATTTAAAAGACATTTGAATGGATATTTGATAAAGAAGGGTTTAGAGGGATATGGTACAAATGCTGGCAAGTTGGACTAGATTTATTTAAGATGTCTGGTCGGCATGGGCCGGTTGGAATGAAGTGTTTGTTTCCATGCTGGACATCTCTATGACTCACATTTCCCCATATTATAATCTATCTGCCCAAGTTTTTTATCCATTTACTTAACTTATCTTGGCACAGTTGCTCAGTGGTTAGCACTGCTGCCTCACAGTGTCAGAGACCCAGGTTTGATTCCAGTTTCAGGTGACTGTCTGTGTGGAGTTTGCACATCCTCACCATGTCTGTGTGGATTTCCTTTGAGCTCTCTGGTTTACTTCCACAGTCGAAAGATCGAGGGCACAGACTGAGAGTAAAGGGAAGACCTTTTAAAAGAGAAATAAGGAGAAACTTCTTCAGCCAGAAAGTGGTGAATCTATAAAATTCATTGCCACAGAAAGCTGTGGAGCCCAGTTCATTGCTTGCCAAAGGGATCAAAGTTTACTGGGAGAAAGTGGAAAAATGGAGTTCCTATCAGCCATAATTGAATGGTGGAGCAGATTCAATGGGCTGAATGGCCTAATTTCTGCCCCTATGCCTTGGGGTCTTATGTGCAGATTAGGTGGATTGGCCATGGGAAATGTAGGGCTATGGGGATAGGGTCTGGGTGGGGTGTTCTTTGGAGGGTCAGTGTGGACTCAAATTGTCAAATAGCCTGCTTCCACACAATAGGGATTTTATCTGTAATCCTCTGCAGACTCTTTGTGTACCCTCACCATTTGCCCTTTCAGCTATTTTTGTGTCATCCGCAAACCTTGCTATAGTGCATTCACATTCCTCTTCCAAGTCATTAATATTTATTATAAATAAGGCTGGCCCCAACACTGATCCCTGTGGCACCCACTAGTTATTAGTTGTCATTGTAAAAATGCCTCGCTTATTTCAACTGTCTTGTATTAGTTAACCAATCAACTATCCATGCTGGTAGACTATCTGCAAACACCAATGCTCTAATCTTATTAAGTAGACTAATCTGTAGTTCCTTATGATTTGTCTCCTGAAAATCAAATATATTTTATCCACTGCTTCCCCGTATCTAACCTGCTCATTATCTCTTCAAGAATTCTAGTAAATTTGTCAAGCATGATTTCCATTGATGAAGCCATGTTGACTCTGCTTATCATAATATAGATTCTAAATGCTCTACTAACTGGCCTACAATTCCTGGTTTTTCTTTCGTTTAAAGAGGGGAACACAAGGCATTAAATTGTCAGTTTTCAATCCTCTGGAATTTTTCCAGAATATAAGTACTCATGCAAAATTAGCTACCAGTGCATCCACTATGTCTGCAACTATGACCTTTAATGTCCAAGGATACATCCCATCTGGTCTGGAGGACTTATTCATCTTTCATCCCATTAGTTATCTAGCACTTTTTCTCAAGTGATAGTTATTGTATTTATTTCCTGTCCTCCTTCACCTCTTGAATATTTAATAGTTTTGGGATGCTGCTAGTATCTTTTACTGTGAAGACTGATGCAAAGTATCTATTCAACTCCTCTGCCTTTTCCTGGTTCCTCGTTATTATTTCCCCAGTCTCATTAGTCTTTGCTTCTTTCTCCCTTTTTATATAATTAAAGAAACTCTTGTTGTCCTTCTTGATATTATTTGTAAAGGTCATTTTTCCCTCCTCTTTCTTTTGGTTGTTTTTTGAAACTTTCCCAATCCTCTAATTGCCATTAATCTTTGTTGCGTTGTATGTTTTTTTTCTCTCAATCTAATGCTATCCTTAAGTTCCCAGGTTAACCATGGTTGACTTATCCCCTGCCTAGAATCCTTCTTCCTCAATGGAATTTGTCTTTGCCGTGAGCTAAGAAATATTTTCTTAAATGTTTGCTATTATTGCTCAAGTGTCTTTGCATGTAAACTCATTCAACACTCCATCCTAGTCTACCCTCTTTCTATTGTATTTGCACCTATTTAAGCTTAGCATACTTGTTTCCAATCCAGTGCCTCCTTCTCAAACTGAAAGCTATTTCTACCATATTGTGGTCACTGTTAATGAAGGAATCTTTTACTGTTATATAATTTTTAAACCTACCTCATTATACATCACTAGATCCAAAATAGCCTGATCCATGGTTGGATCCACATGTTTAGTGAGCTGGGGGCAGAGGCCTTGTGTAGCTTTAAGGTTGACATAGATAAATTCTTGATAATTATCAAGGGTTATGTGGAAAAGGCAGGAAAGTGGATATGAGGATTGTCAGGTAAGCCGTGATCCTATTGAATGGTGGAGCAGGCTCAAAGGTGCCGAATGGCCTATTCCTATTTCTTCAGGTTTTATGGACTTATGTTGCTTTCAGAAACTGTACTGAAAATGCTGTATGAATTCTTCCACGTGGATCCTCTGCTGTCTGCAATATTGATTTTGAATTCCCTCGAACAATTAAAGTTAATTTTGTAGTGATAAAGAACAGGCAGAGTAGAAGAAGAAGCGGGGAACATGACATTCACCCTGGCACAGTAAGGACATGAGAAAACAGAACAAAAGATGATTAATTGTTGCATCAAAGTGCTTTTATAAATTACCTTATGATTGATTCCACCCACCCAATTAACTTCCACAGCGTACTTCATATGTATTCACAAAGGCAAAAGAGTGAAAATCTCCCTTATTGAGCCTATAAGGCAAAAAAATCTCAACCCCACAGTGGACTGGAATCGCTGCTATTATATATCAAGGGTGGCAGCTATGTTACACATGTGTAACAAATTATTGAAAGGATCATTTATTCCGTTTCAGCTTCAGAGGGAAATATTGACAATAATAATTCAAGTCCCTACTCCAGGTAGCACTGAGGTACTGATTACCTCACCATCTGGACATGCCAAAGAGTACCAGTGCAGCAACTCAGCCACAGGGCTATATCTCTGAGAGATCTGCTGTGGCAGGTCAATCTTGGTTTTGTGCACAAGTTCAGGACTGAGGCTTTAGAGTCAAAGAGTCATAGAGATGTACAGCATGGAAACAGACCCATCCATGTTGAACAAATATCCCAACCCAATCTAGTCCCATCTGCCAGTACCCAGCCGTATCCCTCCAAACACTTCCTATTCATATACCCATCAAATGCCTCTTAAATATTGCAATTGTACCAGCCTCCACCACATCTTCTGGCAGCTTGTTCCGTACACGTACCACCCTCTGCGTGAAACAGTTGCCCATTACGTCCTCACTTTCTCCTTTCTGAATTAACAGAATGCACTCCAAGGTCTCTTTGTTCAGCAACACTCCCTAGGACCTTACCATTAAGTGTATAAGTCCTGCTAAGATTTGCTTTCCCAAAAAATGCAGCACCTCACATTTATCTGAATTAAACTCCATCTGCCACTTCTCAGCCCATTGGCCCATTCATATTTTTTATTCAGAGGATCACATGTTACGAGTGGAGTTTGGGTAATGCCATGCAGAAGTAATTGGATCTTCTGAGATCATACAATTACCATTACAATTATTGCCACACAGTATCCTGTTCTGATCATCTAACCTTGGTTGGTAATTGCCTACACATATCATGTGAAAAGAGGGACTAATTCAAGTGTGACATCTTCTGTGTTCAAATAGCAAGCAGCTACATTGTGTGTGCTTGAAGAATGGCCAACTGGGAAAAAAAATTATGTGTTTAGTCAGCAGCAAAATGTAATGCCTTTGGGAAAAGAGAAGAATATATTTTTAAAGAAAAACTTAGAATTAATCTAGATCAATGTGTTTAAAATGGCTTTGCAGTGTATATTATTCTTGGAAGTTGCAAATCTCACTCTTTCAAATGTTTCCACAAAGTTAAATATCTCTGGTCAAAAGCCACAGTTGGTGCCCAACACCGCTGTCAGTTTCTCCCATTGACAATTTGGTTTGTCTCTTAAATGCGAGACAAAACATGAAACCAGTCTCAATTCCAGCCTAATGTTTAATCTGCTCTTTGATGGAATGTCTCCACATTTCAGCAGCTGGTGTTGTTTCTGGAAATCTGTTTCCCAGATATTACTCATGGCGTAGTTTTAAACTGCATGTCAAGGATTAAGGCACTTGCACACTAAGTCACAAGTATTAGATCCAATCACTATGAAAAATATGAAAATTAACCGTAAATTCTTATTCCGTTTGGACAAAATATCTTGAGCCAAAGTAAATGGCATTTGTATGTAATATAGCACATTTGAAATAATTAAGAACAGCACGGAATGTTGAACTGATTGAAGACCACAAATAAATCCTATAAGATCATAAGTTACTCAAAGAGAGCCTCACTTTGCCATTTTGTCTTTTTTTTTTCGTTTTGCTGATTCAAATAGATTAAGACCAAGCCCCTTCTGGCTTCTTCTTAATCCACAGCTTAAACGGTGACAGCTCTCTGAGCACCTGCCAACCCTTCAGCTTTTGATCATCCTTAAATGTCAGATTCAAATGTTCTTGCCCTACTATGAAAAACTAACAAGATTTAATAACACTGATCATTTAGAAAAGCTGAATATCATTTCTGTCTTGACTGGTGTTTCATGAGGCAAGGGCAGGGGTTGAGGGAATGTTGGCTGGAATAGAAGGAGGAACTCTTGATTTGGCCTCAATGTGGCTATCTGAGGAAAGGACAAAGTGGCAAAGTCCATTGGGCATTAAAGAATGGAGTTCCTCTGCCAATACAATCAATTGACACTACCCAGCCTAAATAAAGATCTGATCTTGCTATTGCCAGGGCTGACACACAATATAGTTCGCTTGTATGAAGTATTAAAGAGCCACTAATTAGAATCATACACTGAGACATGAAAATGTAATGACCATGTAAATCACAGTATTATAAATTATTAGAATATGAAATAGCTTTGGTTTCACAAATGATTACAACACCTAGAAATAAATCCTGGGAATATTGTACAGGGTAATGGTTCTGAAAGGGTTAATGTTGGAGACTGCATTATGCTGTGCGTCTCTATGACTCTGTGACTCTATCATCATTATATTGAGTGGGATAATTAGGAAAATAGCTCTTGATCTCAAGGTGGACTTATGCACCATCTATGTCACTCAATAGCATTAGGAATAATCATGCAGAGGTATAAATGTCACTGGGCTAATAATCCAGAACGCTAGGCTAATGCTCTGAAGATATGAGTTTGAATATCACCATAGCATCTGGTGGAGTTTGAACTTAAGTTTAAAAATGTGGACATAAGGGTAAAGCTAATTTAGGGGTGACCGTGGGACTACTGTCAATTGTTGTAAAATCCATCTGGTATACCAATGTCCTTCAAGGAAGGAAATCTACCATCCTTAGCTTGTCTGGTCTACATGTGACTCCAGACCTACAGCAATGTGGTTGATTCTTAGCCACCCTCTGGACAATTAGGGAGAGGCAATGAATCCTGCCTGAGCCAGTGAGACTCGTATTCCATGAAAGAGTAACTTGTGACTAATAACTGCAATGCAACCAACAGCATCTTGTTATGGCTGTTGTTCATCTATTGCTATGAAGCAAATTAGCCCTTAGATCCAGTCAATAAAAGAGGAATGGTGGCAGCATGCATCCGCCCACATATAGAACATAATGATCAGTGGTGGGTGTTGCTTAACAATGGTGAAAACATTTGATGGACACAGGAGAAGAAATCTCCCGAGGACAAAGTGAGCTTGCAGCTTTAAAAACTTTACAATTTTATGACTTCCACATGTAGCTACAATCTCTTGAATAAACAGTCAACAGGGAAGTGCATAAATATCAATAAGGACACATCGACATTACAGACTAAGGCCTTCTCTTCTGAACTGATAAAAAGCACAAAAGAAACAATGTGGACTGCAAAGAACTTAAAAGCTATTTGTATCAGGCATTTACGGATCCCACTGGAAAGCAGGGACCTGCAGTATCATTTCTAATTAGAGGCAAAGCTCTGTGAGTAAAGCTGTACAATGAGGGGAGAAAGAAACTTAGATTAAAAAATCATGCTGAGCAGATTGTAAATAGAAAAAGGAGCATGTACAACTCACAAAGTATGGCCAGCATAATAAACAGACACCAGAAAGAATTTTTTGAAGTAAACCAAGCAAGGAGCACCTTATGCCAAGGTCATAGCTCTGGAAATTGGTGCAACAGAATTACGGTAACAAAAGAAACAATTTAACAGCTAAAGCAGACAGAGCCTAACAGAACAAGATACTTAGAAGATTTTTGAGGTGGCAAAAAGAGCAGGAGATCCATAACTTAAACCACAGTGCTGATAGGAAGGATTTATTACAGCAGCAAACTCGGGGCTTTATTTTGAGAAAGTGAGGAGAGGGCCTGCATTGTGTAGAAGTCCTTAGAATGTGTGAAGCCATTCATTTGGCTGCAGAAAGCAAGAAGCCTCCATGTTGACCACAAAATCACAGGAAAACACTCAAAAGCAGTACATTTGTACAAAGTTGTTATTTGAGGAAGGGAGCCCAACACAGATTTACAAGGAAGATATTGGGACTTCGGGGGTTAGACAAATTAAGTCTTTATTCTCTAGAAATTAAAAGGTTAAGGGGTGATCTGTGTGAGGTCTTCATGATATTAATAGGAAAGGACAGGGTAAGAAAGATAAACTATTTTCCCTGGATGCAAATTCTAGACCCTGGAGACATAGTCTAAAATTAGGGCCAGGCCATTCAGAAGCGATGTTAGAAACCACTTCTATACACAAAGGGTAGTGGAGATTTGGAACTCTCCTCCTCAAATGGCAGTCAACCCTCATTCAATTGTCAAAGTTAAATCTGAGATGGACTTTTTTTTATAAAGCAAGAGTTTCAAGGGATATGGAGCCATGTGGAGTTAGGCCACAAATCAGCCATGATCTTACTGAATGGTAGAGCAGACCTCATGGGGCTGAATGGCCTATGTTCCTCAAACAGTACAGCATTGGTATGCTGCATAATTTAAAAGTTTTAAGATCAAGGAAAATAAAACAGGAAGGAGATTGCTTCAACACTGAGATACAAGAATTTAAAAGCTTTAACGTAAGAGTAGTAAATAATTCTTATAGGAAGACATGGCAGGAGAAAAACCGGAAAGATTTGTGACCAGAGATGGGCTAAAACAGAACATAGGATTGGTCACTTTGGGAGAAAACAGCTCTTAAAGTACAAAACTGCTTCAAATTTAAATACTAAAGGCCAGGCTGAACAAGGAAATATACTTTTATAATCAATAGGGCTTATGACATCATATTTTTTTTAAAAAGGCACAGTTACCATGATGTTCTTCAAGTTTTAACAGTTACACTACTTTAAGAACACATTCATAATTGAAAGAGGTGGTTGCAGAGCAGAAGCTTATACTCCACAACCACTTGATGAAGGAGCAGTGCTCCGAAAGCTAGTGCTTCCAATTAAACCTGTTGGACTATAACCTGGTGTTGTGTGATTTTTAACTTTGTCCACCCCAGGCCACCACCAGCTCCTCCACATCAAGAGAAACCAAGTTATTCTGATTCTATTCAAAAAGAAGCCAGTCAGACAACAATTGGTTCTGAAACAATTTGATGTTTTTAACCATTACTGATTCAATTGGGCTTCTTAGATTCAAGTGGAATCCAAAAAAAACCCTATTGAAACGACTTATGTTGGCATCGTTTCATTCTGTGAACAGAAAGGAAATTTGTGACTTTACAATGGCACTGGAAACATTTTCTATTTTTATTAAATTCAAAAAAAATTTACAGAAATCAGCAAAGTTTGCGAGCAGAAAAAGATACAAGTAACAAGAATGAGATGTACAACCCACTTGGGATCATTGACATATCTTGAAATGAAGCTGCTCAGCCAGGGAAACCATCTGTGAAACAAATTGTGGGGACAGACTGGAATTTGATGCCAGACAACAAGATGAAATAAGTTCAAGGAAGATATTTAAAATCTTTGTTGTCCGATATATAGTTATCAATGTAAGTGACAGAGAACATGTTATGAAAATACATATTAAGAAAACAGACATCTTCTAATACAAGGACTGAGCATGACAAAATGCTTGCTGCATCACTGCAACAATCCCAGAACGAGAATGAAAATATCCAACTTAAACTTCAAAACAGTTCCACCTGCAGGTTGAAAATTGATTTGCTTAGATAAAGTTAGGATGTGCTGTATTCTCCAACAAAGCATTCTCAGATTCAGGACAAGATCACAAAGAAGGAATTCAAAAAACTGCAAAGTAGAAAGGACTACTCTTCAGTGAGCAGTCATCTTCCGTGTTGGAAATTCATGAGATTTAATGTCTCTCAAATGTTGTCGGGGGCAGCGCCCTGTTTCAGCAGAGAAAGGTACCTCTGTCAAGAACAGGCTGGAGGTTGAGTGTCCTCCAGTGAGGTCATGGTCCAAACCTAGGTTTCACAGGAACAACATCCTTTATAAAGGACATCCAAAAATGAAAAAAACTACTCTAGCAAAGAGACAATTTACAGACGAAACAAGCTGAAGATCAGAACTAAGCTCACTAGACCTCAAGTTTAGTTGGAAGAAGATTTATTCTGGAAGAAGTATGAAACTTGCAGATTTCCTGAACTTGTAAAGTCAGAGATATGACCAAAGATGTGGTAATGATAAATGTGATTAAGTACATGAGTGTACAAGTGTTAACTTTGGGCGAAAACCCTGGAGTAAGATTTAATGCTGAGACTGCATCAAGCTCCAGTCAATCCAATGATGTCAGACTAGGGAGGTGATGACTTGGTCATTTTATCATTGGACTGTTAATTCAGAAAGGACAAAGTGAGGACTGCAGATGCTGGAGATCAGAGTCAAAAAGTGTGGTGCTGGAAAAACACAGAAGGTCAGGCAGCATCCAAGGAGCAGGAGAGTCAACATTTTGAGCATAAGTTCTTCATCAGGAACATTCCTGAGGAAGAGATTATCTCGAAATGTTGACTCTCCTGCTCCTCGGATGCTGCCTGACCGGTTGTGTTTTTTCAGGACCACACTTTTTGACTGTTAATCCAGAGTCTCAGCTAATGTTCCAGGGTACTGGATTCAACTCCTGCCATGGCAAATTATGGAGTTTGGATTCAATAATAAATACTGGGATTAAGAGTCTAATGTGGAAAAACCGATAAGGTACATTAATGCCCTTAGAGAAGGAAACTGCCATCCTTACCTCATCTGGCCTACATGTTACTCCAGATATGTGGTTCACTCTGAATTACCCTCTGGGCAATTAGGGATGTCCAGTGACACCCTCATCCTGTGCATGAGCATTTTTACAAAATGTCTCGATTGGAGAAATCTGAAGAGTGGATTTTAATGGGGTCCATTGTCTTATCAGTGTCTCCCAATTGTCTTAGTAGCAACAAAGAACAAGCTAATGTAATTTGTAGGCGGAAATGGGTACCGCAGATGCTGGAGATTAGAGTCAGCCCCGTGCCTGGCCCAGGAAGAAATTCCCCAGGTTCAAGGCATTTAGTAGATGGTCAGAGACCAGGCTTTAGCTCAGGCCTAGATTGGAGAGGACCCCGTAGTATCAGAGACTTCATCCACTTGGACAGGGAGGAGCAGCAGCAGCAAACAGGCATATGGGACCCAGAAGCTGCAGCAGTGCAGTGGCCTCCATGGACAGGTTAGTGGTTGCCATAGAGAGCCAGGACCAGCATCCTTAGGGTCTGCAGGAGCAGCACGCATACTATTGGCCCAGCCGTTGGTCCTCAGGGCTGAGGGCATGGTGATAGGGGAAGAGAATCTGGCACCCACTTCATACAAGGAGAGGGGCAGTTAAAGAGGCACACTGCTGCAAGAGGAACCATACTCAGCCCTGTCAGAAGTCACCTCCCAGGGCACTCCACTGGTTGCCGAGCCCACCATGTCTGACCCCATTCCGACCTTTCAAAGTTGCTTCCACAGAGGGTTGGCCTGCCTCTGTCAAACGGACCCTCTGTATATTCAGCCCATCCAAACCCTCATGCCTCCCTGAGGTGCCTGACTCAGGTCATTGGGCTCCACTACAGAGCAGGCTCCCCCAAACCTGTGGCAGAACCAAAGATGACACTAAGAAGTAGTGAGGGTAGTGAAAAAAGGAAATCTATTGTGGGTATTTTGATGGTGTGGTTGGCAATGCATTATCCATTATTCATTATGTTTCTATAAATGGCACTGTTTTGACCTGATATCTGTTTGTTTGTCTCTCTGTGTGGCCCTGAAATGTAGCTGTACCAGCAAGATGCCTAACATCATGGGCACATGGGATGTACCAGGAATCGATGTCTGTGCTGAGAGGCTGCTGCAGCATCTGGAAGCGAAAGGAACATGGTGTATACAGAGCAGTGGGTTCTGCTGATAGCACAAACACTTTTCCTACATCATCCCTATTCTTTCCCAGGTGTCTGTGTCCAAATGTGTTGTGATTTGATTTATTATTGTCACACGTACTGAGACAGAGTGAAAAGTATTGTTTTGCATGCTATCCAGATAGACCATACCTTACAAAAATACATCAGAGTAATAGAGCAGAATGCAGAATATAGTGTTACAGCTGCAGAGAAGGTGCAGAGAAAGATCGACTCTAAAATATAAGAGGTCCGTTCATAAGTCTGATAATCAGTAACTCACAAAGCTATTGTCAAATTTATTGGTACGTATTTTCAAACATTTGTATCTTCTGTCCACTGGAAGAGAGTATACTCAGGTTGGGAGGGGTCTTTGAATATGTTGTCTGCTTTCCCGAGGCAGTGGGAAGTTTAGACAGAGTCATTGGATGGAAGGCTAGTTTGTGTTGAATGAGTTGGTCAGCGATCTCTGGGGCAGGGAGTTGTACAGCACACAGAAATCTAATGCATGAGGATGGCAAGGAATGAGGGGACTTGCAGTGCCTGTACTATACATGTGTCTGTGCATAATATTGGTTCTCTTTAAAACTCCCTACATCGCTGGACTTCATAGTCCCTTCCCTCAGAAGGTGGAGACACCTGCCCTGCCACCTCTCAGGGTGGTCACAGCTATAATTGCAACCTGCAGCACGATGGGAGGTGACAATGAGCGTTCCTCCACCAATGCCATGCAGATTCAGCCTTTCCATGTCAGTGAGGCCCCATACATCCAGAACTCCTTCCCATGAACCCCAAAACCTCCCCAACCCCTCCATATGTGCTTCCACTTGCTCACCTTGCCCTCCCCTAGCTGCTGGGATATGAGGTAGCCATGTCAGGACTGATTATACACGGCCTTCGCCCTCCCTTGAAGCCAGGATGCACCCTGAATGTGGATAAATGCACTTCCCATGTGAAACACTTCCCACCCAAGCTTTACCCTACTCCCCCCCTCATCCCCCACCACCTTGCAGATACTGCTGGCCCACCCACTTCACAATTATCATTCCCCCTTCCCTCCAAGCCTGTAGCCCGTAAACCTGAAAACCATGGTCCCATGGGATCAGGCGCCTGATCTTATACGATCTCCTGGACTGGTAGAGGAGGTGGCCATTGATTTATTGTGCCAGGACCCCCTGACTGAAGGGTACCTCCATGGCCTTTGTTGAAGTCTACTCCCCTAAGAGTCTGAGACATGCCAAGTGCAGTGCGCTTACCATAGAAGCTGCTGGCACATGGTGCACCTGTGAGATTGATATGTAACACGCTGCCATAAAGCAAGATACCCACCCCCTTCAATGAGGACTGCTGACTAGCAAGGCAAACTGTCGGGTTATATAACTGCATTAGTTGGCACAACATGGAATTGCAATACAAGGCATAGATGGTGCAGGCAGTGTAGGTAGGCACCAAGTGAACACGCACTAGGAGAGCAAGTCAGCAGTCCTGAGAAGCAGCCTGATCCTCTCCATGAGCTTGGTGCATCTTTGGACACTGAAAGTGGCTCTACTGCAGCCTTTCAATGCTATTTGCCAAGGTTTCCTATGTCAAGATAGCCACAGCAGCCTAGCCAATTCTGGAGGCCAGTGTCCATGGATGAAGGCTGTCTGTGTGGCTGGTGCCCAGGGATCGTCACCTGAGATATTGTTTGGTGCTAAGCAACATGGAGACTCCTCACATCTAGCAATGAGCTATTGACACCAGGTACTTGCTCTGATTTCCATGTCGAGAATATTTGACGTTGCATGTTGAGCATATTTGGCAAGTTAGGAAACTGGATATTGATAAGGTAAATTGTGGCTGTGAAAAGGCATTTAACAAGCAGTAATATCCTTTTATTGGCCACTCAGTTACCCTGCAAGAATTTTGCCTCATTGCTTGACAAAAACACAAAAGATGCAGTTAGGTTCTCCCAACATTCAGATATGCTTGGTCGGCCTTGTTGTTCAATTCTGTAACAAGTCTCGCCATTGCCCACTTCACTCAGATTCCAGAAGCTTCTATCCTTCATCTTGTGAAGACGAGAGCCAGAAAGTAAACAACAGCAAAATAATTTCACTTGCATAGTACATTAATTTTGTTTTCCAGATTTATCCTGCAGTGGACTACTCAGAAATGTTCTATTTATATTGTTATGTTGTTATGTATACAGTTCTCACTGCTACATCTATACTGTTTTAATGTCAAAGCAATTTGCCTGTTGTACTCAATGATCAGTGGTAGATGATGGTATTAATAAAATTAAAAAAACATTTCAATTTGTTGATGCTCACATTCACTTACTACATCTTCCATCTATCTCTATTGCATACAAGATACAAGTAAGCTAATGAGGCTTTCAGCAAAAATATTAGTGGCAGAAATAAACATGCTCATTAATTTTCCATTCTTGAGCAAAGCAATTAATTTTGTCCTTGACTTATGTAAGACCCATCCCACTGAAAATGTGTTGCTGGAAAAGCGCAGCAGGTCAGGCAGCATCCAAGGAGCAGGAGAATCGACGTTTCGGGCATGAGCCCTTCTTCAGGAATCCTTGGATGCTGCCTGACCTTGGATGCTGCCTGGCCTGCTGCGCTTTTCCAGCAACACATTTTCAGC
>NC_057724.1:63466223-63489071 GCF_004010195.1 Chiloscyllium plagiosum
AGCAGGAGAATCGACGTTTCGGGCATGAGCCCTTCTTCAGGAATCCTTGGATGCTGCCTGGCCTGCTGCGCTTTTCCAGCAACACATTTTCAGCTCTGATCTCCAGCATCTGCAGTCCCCACTTTCTCCTCTAAGACCCATCCCGAACAATAAATTACTAATGAAGTGTTCAAAAGATTTGGAAGGTTTGGAACAGAAATAGCCAATGATCAAATCTTAAATGATGTAGTGACATCATACTGAGTCTTTGTGATTTGCACCCACCCTGTTCCAAAAGTTAACCTGAATCTTAACAATAATCCACACAGCAAAGCCTAGTCAAGTTTGATGCCGTGAGCTTTGAATAAAGAATATGTCCATCATTAGTTTAATCCATCATTTCAATATATGACAATGAAGAGCCTTTCTTTTTCAAGAATGCATACTTAAGATTCTCAGAGACTTTCACTGTTGTCAGTGCACCATAACAAGGTGCAAACTACTGAGAACAGACAATTGTTTGTGGCCAAAACAAATCATGCTTTTTGAATGACAACTTTAAAATGATTGCAAATGGCATTAATTAAGGATCTTATGGAGAATGCAAGCAAGAATTACCAATTGATCAACTCTTAAAAATGCAGTGGGTTCATACATTGTCAAAAGACAACTGCTTCTGCTCAAAATATACATGCATTAAACAATTATAACTGGCAACTTTTAAATTACCACAAAGATCTAATGGTGTCTTAATCATTTTAGTCAGTCCATATTTAACATGAATGCAAGGAGTGTGGGGGATTCTATTACTTAGCATAACAGCAGTCTATCCAATAGAAATAATTCAGTTTGTATAAATAGCAATTAGATGCATCATGTGATTATTATAAAACTGGCATGACTGTTATACATAATATTAATCTATAAATTAATGTGGTATATATCTCTTCATAGCATCACACAGTAGAGAAGAATGGACCCTGGCTCATCATGCCTTCGAGATAGTCACACTTATTACTACCAAGAAGGATAGTTACACTTGGACTGCTGGCAATCCTGTCCTGCCCACTATTTCTTGACCCCTGCTGTTAATGATTGCCATGATGAGAAGGTACCAAACTGGGGGGGAAGACAAAGTCAGAAATCACATGACACCAGTTCATAGTGCATTTCACCTGACAAAGGAGATACGCTCTGAAAGCTTGTGATTTCAAATAAACCTTTTGGACTGTAACCTGATGTTGTGTGACCTCTGAATAAATGATTGCCGCATGCAAGAGACTAAATCGACTCAACACTCGGCCTAGCATTTGAACAAGTTCTACCGCGTTCAAGTTGGAAGCACAGAAATTTGCTTCGACTATGTTAGCCTGAAGCAAATGAACATTCATGTCCTCTGTTTGAAAACTATTGAGGAATGTTGAAATTGTCTCTTTGAGAAGCACACCATAAGATTGCATTCCAATTTGCACCATAAAATACAACAATCTCTCAATTAAATCTGGAGCATAATCTGAATGCATGTTTACCTTGAAAATAGCATTTAGCAGTTCAAAGGGATAAGAATGAAATCACCTAATTTTATGGTTTCTCTCACAAATAGTATTTGATGGAACACAGAAATGGGGGAAGACCATAAAACCCTTTAGACCTATTCCACCATTCAATGAGATCATGGGGGGTCTTTGTGATTTAAATTTAAGGTCTGAATACTGAAGGAAGTATCCTATCCCATCTCATCAGCTTCATCAAAACAAATCAGTGCTGGGAGCTTTCACTGTTTTAAGGTGAGACTCCATCCCTTTCAGGGGAGGAAGTCCCACCTTAGGGAGATGCTGGTTAATTTGATACCCAGTAAAATCACCAACAGCAGTGGCACTACAAACACTCTCTGTCATTTGCTAGACATGGGTTTTTCTGGCAATTGGTATTGGTCAATTCCAGATACTTTTTATTGAATTCAAATTTCCACCATCTATCATGGGAGGAGTTGAACCTAAATCCCCAGAAGATTAGCCGAGCTTCTGGATTAATAGTCCAGCAATGACACCACTAGGTCATCGACTCCCCAGCAAGCCCCCCCTAATTAGTGGGCGGCACGGTGGCACAGTGGTTAGCACTGCTGCCTCATAGCGCCAGAGACCCGGGTTCAATTCCCGCCTCAGGCGACTGACTGTGTGGAGTTTGCACGTTCTCCCCGTGTCTGCGTGGGTTTCCTCCGGGTGCTCTGGTTTCCTCCCACAATCCAAAGATGTGCAGGGCCAGGTGAATTGGCCATACTAAATTGCCCGTAGTGTTAGGTAAGGGGTAAATGTGGGGGTATGGGTGGGTTTCGCTTTGGCGGGTCGGTGTGGACTTGTTGGGCCGAAGGGCCTGTTTCCATACTGTAATGTAATGTAATCTAATCTAATCTAAATTTACTCAGCACTGATCCATGCAGCTAAAGCTAGCAGACCTTCTGCACAATTGGGTGTCCCCACTGCCATGTGTTGGATAGAGGCAGCAACAAATGACCATTACTTGGCCTCAGACTATCTTAATCCCAACATTCCCCCCCCCCCACACCCTGTCCCTGTAATATCTCATTCAGATCAGAGGCAGATGGATACTGGTTGGAAGGCTATCGCTAAATTATATGTGGACCCTTCTTCAAGTCCACAGGCAGAGATGTATAAATACAATCCTATACATCTGCCTTTTCCCAACAATCAACTTTGTTTTTCAGAGCCTGAATCTCAAGACATTCACTTTTTTTTTGACAGTTTTCACGCATGCTTTTATGCTAAACTACTAAAGGTTGATGAATTAAATCAGACTAATCTGGCATTCCCATTGTCAACCTAAAATGCTGGAAATAATCAGCAAATCTGGCAGCGGAAAGAGAATAGATTTTTAGCATTTTTTGCATTCACGAAAATAAGTATTCACTTCCAATAAAATAAATGAAAGGTGAACTTTGTATGCCTCCAACAGTTTGATTTCAAGTCTCTCAATCTTTTGTTTTCATTAAAAATCACTCAACACCCTGTTATAAGCTGGTGTTGTGTGATTTTTAACTTTGTCCACCCTAGTCCAACACCGGCTCCTCTAAGTCATGGCGATCTTCTTTTCATGACAGCTTCTCTTCTGTTCTCGTTCTTCCTTCTCAGTCCCTCCTCTACATAAATTGTTCGCCTGGTATGTCTGTTCTTCCCTCTGTGGCATCTTTGACCCACACTCTACCTCATATTCTCCATCTTCGTTATTTAACCTTTTAAATTTCCTCTTCTCACTCACATTCTATCCTTCACACTTAAATATATCTCTGCACTTCATTTCTTTCCATTCTTTCTCAATTTCTTTTCTTGTAAAGTCTCTTTTCTTACTTACTTTCAAACTAGAAAAGTCAGATATAATCAGTTCAGCACCAAGGCAAATGCTGACCGAGGGTGCAGCAATAATCTTCAATTGCCATCGAGCACCAGACATAAGGGTTAATCAACATAAAATTAGGTTGTTCTTACATAAGGGACACTCATTGTTTATAATGCAGGCCTCTTGCCATGTCAAGATTATACACAAATGTATGTAATGTGAGGTTTTATACTTGCCAGTCTGTATTAAATGGCAACACTACCTTCCAAATACACTTCACATGAACACCATTTATGCAGTTTTATAGTTAAACTTTACATTCACTCATGTTCTCAACTTTCAATTCAGACAAGAAAGAGTGATTCTTTGATAAGACACACATGATGTAAAGTAATTCAAGGTGATGAAATATTAATGCTATCATATAAGAACTTACTTGATCCATACTTCAAGTTGACTCACCAAAGAAGGAAACACAAACAAGTTTTCTATTCATACATAATGCTGAGTACAGGGTTAAAGGCAATTTGAAAGATTTGTGCTTTTGGCTATGGAAAGTTAGAGCATCAAACACAGAAAAGCAATCTTGCAATGAAGTAAAGAAAAAAATGGTTAGGAAAGTAGATCACCAATAATTGCTGATTCCTTTCCAAAGCTTTCATTTCATGGCAAATGCAACAACCCTGCAGTTCACAAATTGAGCTTTAGCGGAGCAAGTGGCATCAATTTTCCCACAACGTGTTGCTCAAAAATATAACTTAGCCACGTCAGTAGAAAGTCCTGTTATTTTTCAAACTCCGTCACATTTTAGTCCCTGGTGCTTGAGGATCCTTTCTGTTATTCCAATTTGAAACATGTTGTTCACTCTTTATATTGAGTTCATGCGGCTCTTACAATGAACATTTTTCTTCTGTCTAACAACAATGCAGCATGTTTCATCCAACCTTATGAATTCCCAAAGCATAAAACACAGTGTGATAATTTTGGTGTGGAGCAGCTAAGTTTAAAGAGTCAAATTCTGTCAACTTAAAACGAGCCATCTAGTGGTGAATCATGTTGAATCAGATTCTGTCTAATAATGAAGGTAACAGTTAACTTGTGACAACAATAAGTCAAATCAAATGCAATCACAACACATTTGGACACAGAAGCCTGGGAAAGAATAAGGATATTGTCGAATGATGGCTGGTGCTGCCAGCAGAACCCATTGTTCTGTATACATCGTTTCCCTTTTGCTTCCAGATGCTGCAGCAGCCTCTCAACACAGACATCAATTCCTGGTACATCCCATGTGTCCATGACGTTAGGCATCTTGCTGGTCCAGCTACGTTTCAGGGCTACACAGAGGGACAAACAAACAGATGTCTGGTCCAAACAGTGCTAATTATAGAAACATAACGAATGATGTATAAAGCATTGTCAACACATCATCAAAATACCCATAATAGGCTTCCTTCTTTCACTCCCCTCACTACTTCTTAGGTCTTTGGTTCTGCCACAGGTTTGGAGGCAGCCTGCTCTGTAATGGAGCCCATTGGCTTTTGAGGACTGGTCCTGGCTGATAGATATAACTGGGAGGGTCGGAGGTTCTGTTCAGTCTGAGAGCTGGCTCTGAGGGAGCTGGATCAGTTTCCAGAACTATGCAAGTGTAAATAAAGGGTGACTTGGTGACAGGATGCTGGATGCTGTGGTGTTATTTCAGTCATTACACACTGCCATCACATCGTCACCTCAGCCCTATGCATCTTGGTGTCTGGCTCTAATAGTGACATGCATCAGGTGCTGATTGCAGTTTAAGTGGCGCAACTAGGATGAATCAATGGTCAGCAACTCTCAGAGGTGGGACTCCTTGCCTGGATCAGGGCGCTGGTCTTGTCCCAAGTCACTTTAAGGCCTGAAAGATATTAAACTGCTACAGGGCAAACCAGAGAATGGGGGAGGATTCACCCCAAAACCTTATTATGGGGATGTCCACACTGCAGTTTAGAACTCTATCTCAAAAAAATGTTTTCAATATGAGTCAATGCCTTTGGCAGAGGCGGTTAGAGAAAAACATGGTAAATATTGAAAAGGAAAGTGAGTGAAGTATTTTTGTTCAGGATGCTCTCATTTTAAAGTTTAAAGCATTTAAGGTTATAAACATTGAAGTTTTCACCTACATGGAGATCTACAGGTGACATTTACTTCCCTTAGGATCATTCTTAGTGGTATTATATCTAGAAGCACACACACATCTTTCTATTTCAAAATAAACTGGATTTCAGACCATGCAAATAATGGGACTAATAGAATCCCTATAGTGTGAGAGCAGGCCATTCAGCCCATTGAATTCACAGTAACCCTCCAAAGAGTAATCGACTCAGACCATATCTCTGTAACCCTACATTTTCTATGGCCAATCCACCTAACATGCACATCCTTGGACTGTGGGAGGTAACTGGAGCACCTGGACGAAAACCCACACAGATACAGGGAGAATGTGCAGATTCCACACAGACAGTCACCCAGGCAGGAATCAAACCCGGGACTTTGGTACTGTGAGGCAACTGGGCTAATCATTGAGCCACTATGCCACCCATTACCTTTGGAACCCATTTACGAGCGAAACCCAAAACCTGCTTTGATTCTCTCTATGGACAAAATTAAAAATCACACAAGACTGGGTTATAGTCCAATAGGTTTATTTGGAAGTACAAGCTTTCAGAGCACTGCCCCTTCATCAGGTAGCTAGTGGAGCAGGATCTTAGGACACAACATTCATAGTGTCCTATGATCCTGCCCCACTATCTACCTGATGAAGGAACAGCACACAGAAAGTTAGTTCTTCCAAATAAACCTGTTGGGCTATAACCTGGTGTTGTGTGATTTTTAACATCATTCTCTCTACACACCTTCCAATCATGTACAACTCCAGTTCTGTAATTACATATTTTCAAGTCTCATTCTGCCTTTCCAACCAGTCCTGTCATTATTTCTGGCTCTGCCTTTCCCTTCCTCTTTTGATTTACACAATGTGTACAGTTTTGGTCCAACCTATAGAAGGATCCTGTGGCAGAGTTAAAAATCACACAACACCAGGTTATAGTCCAACAGGTTAAATCAGAAGCACACTAGCTTTTGGAGCAACCACCGGCATCTCCAAATCATGTGTAAGAGGCCCGTAATGGAGCTTCAGTCTGTCTCTGTAGCTGCATTATTCACCAGCAGAGGGCACCACAACACTGTAAAAGGAAAATCTGGAAGCAATGAGAGTCTGACTTCTGAATAGCTGAAGATGCTTCAACATTAGTCAGGGCTTTTGGGACGGGAGGAACAAGTCAAAAATGACATGGAATTAAAGTCCCAGGTGAGTACTTTCTCTTCAATTAACACAGCAATTTTAATATTGAGGTAGGATAGTATTATATCAAATTCATCACTTATATGTAGATCGGCTGAGCATCATTATTCCTACTTTTAGATCTCTGATCTTTTTGCTGTTGTTGAGTGTCACAGAATGTTGTAACTAATGTGACCTATAATGATAGAAAGCTGTAGATGTGGGATCTCAGGGCCGTCTGATCTCAGCACTCTCCCACGGTTTCCTGAGAATCAATCCTTGGTCAGATCCTATTTCTCATCAACACGCTGCCCCTTGGTAACATTACTGAGTGAAACAGTACGTTCCATATATAAACTGATAATACTCCAATTCACTTCAGAAACAGTTCCTTCAACTTCTCAATCATTCCTTAGCTGCCAGACTGTTCATCCAGCATCCGCTTTCCTTCAATTAATAATTGCAAAAATTGAAGTTATTTTCACTCCCAATTTCAAAATCAGATCCTTTTTCATTGACTCCATCCCTCTCTCTGGCAATGATCTGGGGATGATCTAAATAGTTTCCATCCTGGCTTTCATATTAAGCTGGAAGATGAACTTCCACACCCATAACCTCATCGTCTATTTAACTTCCATAAAGTCACCCACCTGTGGGTGCCACTGTTGCTGGAAACTTCATCCATGTTTCCGTTTACTCTCAACTTGATGACTCCAACCTACTCCTGGGCCATCCTTGTCCATTTAATCCTCCCTAAACTTAAACTCATCTGAAACATTGCTGCTCGCAATCTAATTCACAGCAAATAATGTGAATGATTTACCAAAATAATGCCAGTGTCCACATACCTACATTGCTTTCTAGTGAAGCAACTCATTGAACTTAAAAATTCAAATCCAAGTTTTTAAAACCCTCCATGGCATTGCTCAACTCAGTTTCTGGAATCTCCTACAGCCCCAAAAAGTCCTCGGATATGTTTGTAATTTCTGTGTTCTGAGGTTCCTCAATTTTAATTCCTCCCCCACTGGTGACCGTACATTCAGCTGCTTAGATTCTAAGCTTTGGAATGCCCTCCCTAACCCTCTCCATCTCTCTGCTTTGCTTCCCTCCTTAAGCAAGTCTTAAAATGTACATTCTTAACCAAACCTTTGTTCATCTGAACCAATACCTCCTTATAGATCTTAGAGTCATACTTTGTTTTATTATGTCTCTGCAAAGTGTGTTCAAATATTTTGTTACTGAGACTAGTTATAAAAATATAAAATCTACCAGTGGAAGTGGTGGAGGCTGGTACAATTACAAAATTAAAAAGGCATGGCGGGGGGGGTGGAAATATGGATAGGAAGGGTTTAGAGGGATATGGGCTAAGTGTAGGCAAATGGGACTAGATTAATTTAGGACATCTGTTCAGCTTGGACGAGTTGGACTGAATGGTCTGGTTCTGTGCTGTATATCTCTATGTTGAGCACTCTGTATAAGTAGTTAAAAATCACACAACACCAGGTTATAGTCCAACAGGTTTAATTGGAAGCACTAGCTTTCGGGGTGCTGCTCCTTCATCAAGTGAATCACCTGATGAAGGAGCGTCGCTCCGAAAGCTAGTGTGCTTCCAGTTAAACCTGTTGGACTATAACCTGGTGTTGTGTGATTTTTAGCTTTGTACACCCCAGTCCAACACTGGCATCTCCAAATCATATATAAGTAGTGTTATATAGGAAACATAACCAGGGGGCATCAAAGCAGAAATGATACAGATGGACATAGACTTAATATACCACAAACAGGCTGATGTTGCAGAGATATACAAAAGCATTGAAAATCTGTCATGGCAAGTATGAAAAAGTAACAGGAGAAACAACAAGTGACACTGAGAAAAGGAGAGTTAATACAGTAACAAACAGGAGAGGGCAATATTGCCACAACCATCTTTTTCCCCCAAAACAGAAACCGACTCAGACATTACTCAAAGGGAGAGCATTTTGGAACATAGGAACATCAAAAAGGCATTCAGCACATCACGCCTGCTCAACCATTTCATGCAATCACAGCAGATCATGGCAATTCTTTCAGGAAGTTACGAGTAAGTTAAGTAAAAGAGAGCCAAAGGTCGTGATGTATTTGGATTTCCAGAAAGTTTTTGACAAAACACTGCGCAGGAGGCTGCAAAATGAGATAAGAGCCCGTGGTTTTAGGGGAAAGGCACTGGCAATGGGTAGAGGATTGGCTGACTGGCAGAAGGCAGAGAGTAGGGAGAAAGTGGTCTTTAATGAAATGGCAGCTGGTGACTAGTAGAGTTCCGCAGGAGCCTCTGTTGAGACCACAACTGTTCACATTCTAATTAACAATCTGGGATGAAGGAACTGAGGCCATTGTTGCTAAATTTGCAGATGACACTAAGTTAGGTGGAGGGATGTTAAGGAAGCAGGGAGGCTGCAGAAGGAATTGGACAAGCTCGGAGAGTAGGCAAAGAAGTGGCAGATGGAATACAATGTGGGAATGTGTGAGATTTCATCAAACTGAAGCACAAATTCAGAAAACTGGGGCAGCACAGTGGCGAGCACTGTTGCCTCACAGCGTCAGAGGCGCGGGTTCGATTCCAGCCTCAGGTGAGTGTCTGTGTGGTTTACACATTCTCCACGTGTTGGTGTGGGTTTCCTCCAGGTGCTCTGGTTTCCTCCCACAGTCCAAGGATTTGCAGGTTAGGTGAATTGGTCATGGTAAATTGACCATAGTGTTCAGGGATGCATTAGTGCTAGGATGCTAGGTTCATTAGGAGAAAGTGAGGACTGAAGATCAGAGTCGAGAGTATAATTCTACAAAAGCACAGCAGGTCAGGCAGCATCTGAGGGGCAGGGGAATCAACATTTTGGGCATAAGCCCTTCATCAGGAATGGCTGATAAAAGGCTTATGCCCAAAATGTAGATTCTCCTGCTCCTCAGATGCTGCCTGACTGGCTGTGCTTTTCCAGCATCACACTCTGCAAGGTCCATTAGTCAGGGGAATGTATAGTGATAGGGTTGGGGAATGGATCTGGGTGGGATACTCTTCGAAGGTCAGTGTGGACTTGCTGGGTCAAGTTGCCTGTTTCCACACTGTCAGGATTCTATAAAGAAATTTCGGAGTCCAAGTTCAGCATTCACTAAGGTTAATATGCAGGTTCAGCTGACAGTTAAGAAGGCAAATGCGATGTCCGCATTCCTTTTGAGAGGGTTAAACTACGAGAGCAGTGATGTATTGCTGAGACTGTTTAAGGCTCTGGTCAGACCACATTTGGAATTCTATGGGCAGTTCTGGGTCCCATATCCAAGGAAGGATGTGTTGGCATTGGAGGTCCACAGAGGATGATTGTGGAATGAGGGGCTTGTTATTACAAGGAGCGGTTGAGGACTCTGGGTCTGTACTCAATAGAGTTTAGAAGGATAAGGGGAATGATCTCGTTGAAAATTATAGAATGCTGATGCGTGGGCTTGGAGAAGATGGGTTCAGGGTGAAGGGATGACCCTTTAGAAATGAGATGAGGAGAAGTTTTCTTCATCCAGAAGGTGGTGAATCTGTGGAACTCATTTCCACAGAGGTCTTCGGAGCAAAAGCAATTGAGTGCATTTGAGACAGAGACAGATTCTTGATTAGCAAATGGATCACAGGTTATGGGGAGAAGACCAGAGAATGGGGTTGAGAAACATATCAGCCATGATTGAATGGTGGAGCATGATAAATGGGCTGAATGACCTAATTCTGCTCCATATGATATGGTCTTATGATCAAACACTTCAATGCCTTTCCCCACGTTATCCCCATAACTCTTTCTAGAATTGATAATGAAAAATTTATCAAACACTAAATGTACCGAAAGACTCAGCTTCCATTGCTCTCTGGGGACAGAATTCCAAAGACCTGCCACTCTTCGAGTAAAAGAAATTCTCTTCATCTCAGTCCTAAGTGGGACCCCTTATTTTTAAATTGTGCCCTCTCGGTCTAGACTCCCCAATGGAGAAGATGATTAAAAACTCTAACAAGACGAGACATG
This sequence comes from Chiloscyllium plagiosum, assembly GCF_004010195.1. Taxonomy (NCBI): domain Eukaryota; kingdom Metazoa; phylum Chordata; class Chondrichthyes; order Orectolobiformes; family Hemiscylliidae; genus Chiloscyllium; species Chiloscyllium plagiosum. The sequence goes on from NC_057724.1 coordinate 63,476,904, forward strand.
GTAAGTACAGGAAGGATGTTCCTGATGGCCAGGAGTCCAGAACCTGGGGGTCACAGTTTAAGGGTAGAAGATAAGCTATTTAAGACTGAGATGAGGAGAAATCTCTTTACCCAACCAGTGACGAGCCTGTGGAATTATCTTCCGCAGAAAGCAGTTGAGACCAAATTATTGGCTATTTTCAAGAAGGAGTTAGATACAATTCTTGTGGTAAAATGATCAAATGGTATGGGGAGAAAATGGAAACAGGAGACTGAGGCAGATGATCAGCCAAGTGGCCTTCTCTTGCTTTGTTATATGTTTCTCTGTTTCTAATAGATTCTCGCACTTACCCCTGTATTGATTCAAGACTGTTCTTTTTACCCTTGCTCCCTTTTTAAGTAGTGATGTGACACTTGCAAACTTCAGACATGCACGAATCATTGCAGAATCTATGGAATTTTAAGTTTATCAAGGCATCAGCTTTCTCTATAGCTACCTCCCTCAACACTTTTTGGGATGTACATGATCAAATCCCAACTTTCAGATTCAGATATGAGAAAGCAGAGATGAGGAGAAATTACTTCACTTGAGGGGTCTTGAGTCTGTGAAGTCTACTACCGCAGAGTGCAGTGGATGCTGGGATATTGAGTACATTTGAGGAGGTGATAGACAGATTTCTAATTAATGACAGGTTGAAGGGTAATGGAGAACAGGAAAGAAAGTGGAGTTGAGGCCATGATTGGATCAGCCATGAACACATTAAATGGCAGAGGCTGAGGGGCTGAATTGTCTACTCCTGCACCTAGTTCTAACTGGTTTATTTCTGCTCCTAGGTCTTGTGGTCTTAACCCTCTCCCCAAGAACAATGCCTTGTAGACGCTCTGTGACATCTTTGACCCCAGCCCCAGAGAGGCAACACACCATCCTGGGGTCACGTTTCAAGCTGCAGAAATGCCTGTCTGATCTCCTGACACTGGAATCCCCCATCACCATTGGTTTTCCATTTTTCTTTGTCCTCCCCTGTACAGTCGAAACACCCTTGGTGCCATGAACATATCTATGGCTGCATTCCCCTAAAGAACTTTAGTTTTAGACCAGGCAGGTGAGGCAGAAGTCAAGTGAGTAACTCGTGATTGTAAATCCGTTTGCCATTCTGGAAACTACTAAAGGCGTTCTTTAGTAGTTTCCAGAATGGCAAACGGATTTACAATCACGAGTTACTCACTTGACTTCTGCCTCACCTGCCTGGTCTAAAACTGCACTCCCTCACAATCTCTAGTTGCTGTAAAACCCATCTGGTTCACTAATGTCCTTTAGGGAAGGAAATTGCCATCTTTAACTGTTCTAGCCTACATGCGACTCCAGACCCACAGCAATGTGGTTGACTCTTAAATGCCTTCTGGGCAATTAAGGATGGGTATTCAATGCTGCCTAGTCAGTGACACCCTCATCCCATGAATGAATAAAGAGAAAACAGAAAGGAGGATTGAACTTAAAATAGTTCTTCACTCATTCTCGGGTTTCACATGTGAATCATGGCCACTTCAGCAAGGAGACCAGTTAGCAGCAAATCACTCACTTCTAGATGGGAACCTGACCTGTGGGTACAATTCTTAAGAGAAAAATATACTGAAAACAAAGTCCACAAGACCTTTGCGAAGTGTAATAAACTGCTTTCCTTTCCCCGGAAGCAATTAAAAAAGAATTCCCAACCTTAACAGTATCATAACAACTTTATCAGCAATTTATCAAATGGATGATGGTCTCACATTACAGGCTCTTAAAATCTAATCGTGGTATCACCTACGCATTACCCTTTGATTTATTCCATACACTTTTCTATTCTTTTTGACGTCACTAGTGTTATGCAAGGACAAACCTTGGCTTAGGTTTGGTAATAAAATGCAGTTAGCATGATTAAGCGTTGATGTATTGTGTTCAAGAGTGAGATTGAAGAGAAAGCAACCAACATCTCACTTCCACTTCTCTCCAAAAGGGAAGGTCTTGTGATTACATACAATTCTGTGTACATTCGTAACTCCCTGCGATCAGAATGCATGAAACAGAACCAGCAATTGTTGGGGAAAATTAATGCTTTGTATTGTAATATGCACCTAGAATTTCAATGGTATACAGTATAAGAAATAGGTTAGCTGTGATTGGACTGGATATTGAAAAGAAGCTTAGTCAGGAAGCAAATAATTCAGTTACTACTTCACAAATATGCCTTTGCTCCGTGACACTGCAGGTGTATAAAGAAGGTAAGAAAACATCAAGGGTTTTAACTTAGGGAATATAAAGAAAAGTTCGGGCTCAAGACTGAAGATATGACAACCTCAATGATTTAATTGAAATCTACAAACCACTTAAATGAATAGACAGGGCAGATGCAGGTTAGAGAGACGGGAACCAGGCGAAACAATTGTGAAATTAGGAGGAAGCTACAATGGACTGAGGTGAGGTGATCTTTATTTATTCTGATTGCTGTGAATATTTGGGATTCTGTAGTCCCATAGGTTGCCTTAGTTCAGTTATTGAATTTATTCAGAGATTGGCTGATGGCTAATTACTAAACATGTAAAGGAAAATGGGGATAATGTGGGATACAGACATTGAAGTGGACAATCAAACATGGTTGACGTGATTGGCTCACTAGATAGCACTGCTGTCTCACAGTGCCAGGGAGTTGGGTTCAATTCCACCCTTGGGTGACTGTCTATGTGGAGTTTGCACGTTCTCCCCATGTTTGCATGGGCTTTATCCCACAGTGCAAAGATTGGGTGGATTGGCCACGCTAAATTACCCCGTAGGTCCAGAAATATGCAGGTTGTGTGAATTAGCCATGCGAAATGGGGAGTTACGGGGACAGGGGAAGGGGATGTGTCTGGGTAGACTCAATGGGCCCCTATCTGCATTGTAGGAATTCTATAAGTTATCCTAAAAACAGCTTCATTTCATGGTTATTCTGTAACACAACTGTCGACAAGTCTCCAAGAACAATAAGAAGAATCTTTGATGTGGTGGAGCCGGTGTTGGACTGGGGTGGACAAAGTTAAAAATCACACAACACCAGGTTATAGTCCAATAGATTTATTTCGAAACATTGGCTTTCATGAGCAGCACTCCAGAAGCTAGTGCTTCCAAATAAACCTGTTGGACTATAAGCTGATGTTGTATGATTTTCAACAAAGAAGAGTCTTGCACATTTTTCTCAGTAAAACAATCTGAACTTGCCTTTGAATCCTACCAATCAAACCACCCAAGCTCATGTTTGGATGGAATCAGGTCGTCTGCCCTCCCCCGTTTATTTGCCATAAATTTAAAACTACAGACCAGTAATAATATTCTAAACTAAATGATACAGTCCTAAGTCATAATCTTATAAACCTCACAATAGTAACACAAGTCAAATCAAAATACTCTTGTACTTTAACTATTCTACGGCATGGAGTCTTTGTGAGGGCAATGTATACAGATGGAATTATGTTTTAGACTCACCTACACCACACACGCCCTCTAATCCTGCTCCTTTTCCGCAAAGCCATTCATCAAGGACAATTGTTCAGTGTCCTACTTTCAATTTTAGTGCTCCTGTATAGTAGACAGAAAGCAGCTGGAATGTTGCTTTGAGAATATGAAAGTCTACAGGGACCTAAAGTAAGCATTGAAGTTCCTATTCGATATGCAAATCCCTGATGTGACTACTAAACAGGCTTTGCTCCAACTAAAAAGAATGGAGTGGACTGGTCACATGATGTTGGTTTTATATACTTCAGCAGTTCTGTTTAGATGAGATGACAACCTGGGGGTTGCAGTGAGAGAGAGACTCACTGAGATTCTTGTAGAGAGAGGAGGAAAACATCTTCAAGGCAGGCATCCTTGCAAGAGGATTCGCAGTAGGGTTAAAATCAACGAGGTAAAAACAAGGACTGCAGATGCTGGAAACCAGAGTCCAGATTAGAGTGGTGTTGGAAAAGCACAGCAGGTCAGGCAGCATCCGAGGAGCAGGAGAATCGATGTTTCGGGCAAAGGCCCTTCATCAGGAGTAAGGCTTTTGCCCGAAACGTTGATTTTTCTGCTCCTTGGATGCTGCCTGACCTGCTGTGCTTTTCCAGCACCACTCTAATCTAGATTCTGGTTTCTGGCATCTGCAGTCCTTGTTTTACCTAGTTCTGTTTAGATGCTGAGACCGTTTTGTGATGCCACAATCTCCTTCACACATTTTTGAAGTTTTGTTTTCTGAGTGTGACATATGCCTACAACATATTATTGAATCCTTACACTGCAGGCACAGACCATTCAGCCCTCTTATGAGCATCCCACTTAGACCAGCCCATATTTGCCATGGTTAACCCATCCAGCCTGCACACCATGGGGCAATTTAGCACGGCCAATGCATCTAACCTGCATATCTTTGGACCATGGAAGGAAACGAGCACCTGGCAGAAACCCACACAGGCATGGGGAGAACATGTAAAGTCCACACAATCCCCCAAGGCTGGGATTGAATCTGGGTCCCTGATGCTGTGAGGCAGCAGTGCTAACCACTGAGCCACTATGCCATCCTTAGTACCAGTGGCATTTCCCCATCCCTCCATCCTGCACTATGCACAATAGATCCACATGGCCCCTCACCCTCAACACCTAAGAAAAACAAGTCACTATCACATCAGGTGCATCATTGTTCTGAGCACAAGCCATCATTTGTGTTGTTGCTGTTGTTTTTATTTATATTTCTTAATGCTGCCCCTTTTACCCTGAAAGTGTTGACCCCTTGCTGAGTTACAGTTTCATAGCAACTTTGTAGTATTTCAAGTTAAGTGGCTGCTGTCACCTGGGAACTTGGATTTAAGGGAATCATTGCTTATTTGCTTCATAGCCCAGGATATTGCTCCAGTTCATTGCAATAAAGAGAGGAAGAAGTAGCGACTTTCGCAAGCTCATGACTTCCCAAGGCACTTTACAGCCACTGAAGTGGAAATTGCAGTTTCGTCATGTCGAACATCTGGTAGCATTGGCTGCTGCTTCCCTTTGTGATATGGGCTACACCTTCCAACTAAAAAGCTGGTGAGAAGCTCATTCTGCATCTTAAGGAAAATTAACTCAATCATCCTTCAATCAGACAGGCCACCAAAATATCCTCATCTGGAATTCTGCCTCTGGGAGCAAAAGTTCCTCCTGACTGGATCTGCTGGTCACTCAGAAGCTGCCACCTCATATGCTGGGCAGTGCCACACAAAATGCCATGGCCATTGCTGGAAAAGCCATCCCACAGTTCAGGGATCCAGGAACAAGGTGAGTGCTCAGTGGTGGGTGGGTACTAGGAGTGGTAGCACTGATTAATCCCTGCAGCAATCGGCTGACATGCTTAAGAGATCTTTAACTGGACACTCAATAGTACAATCGATCAAATATTTCTGGACTTATTCACTGGCAGGGAACCATACTATTCAGCCCTGAGTCCATTTTTGTGCTTTCTGTGCTGACACTAAACACCAGTACATTTCACGTTTTTGGGGTGTGATCAAAAATGGTATTCAAAGCAACCAACCAACACTTCATTGGCAAATTGTTTTTTTTTTAAATCTACCCACTATTTTGTGTTACTCTTCTCCTTGAACATATGAAGAATTGAACTGGAGGCTTTTCTACCCTGTATTGTCCAAGCCCACATTAAAACACACCAAACAATTATGCCATCAATAGTTATATGAATTGTTATGGACCAGACCAGATCCCCTTAAAATATATGAAGAAGGTAGACTCGACCCTAACTTTATTGCATTTTAAAGGTAAGTCTCAGGTGTTCCAGATGCAATTCGATTGATTAAAGTACTTGCTATTAAGCAAAAATCAATTGATTCAAACACAACTTAAAATATAATAAAAATAAGAATTCAGAATAACTTAACTCTATTGGAAAACTTAACAGAATAATATATTCAGTAATTGTTCCTAACTAACTGTTCCAATGTAGTAACATTCCATAAACATACACTTGGCAAAAGGCAAATCCAGCAAACAGATTTTGTCTCACTTGCAATCCAGCAGCCCAGAAAGAGAACCCCCACCTTTTGACTGTGACTTAGAGGAAGAAAAATAGCTTCCATTTCTTCCAGACCCCAACAGCAACTGCTGCTGAAAACTAAAAATTAAAAATCCCTGGTTCTGTGGGTGGGGGCTTGCCCACACCTAATCAGGCTGCTTCTATTGTTCAAACTTTTAAAAACAAAAACCCAAGGCTTCACAAATTATCTAACTTCTAATAGACTACTCAGCACCTGTCCCCTAATCGCGCTCTCTAAAAGAAACAAGGACAAAACACACCTCTTCCAGCCACCGTATTATCACAATATAATCTGAGAATTCTACAATGATTATTACATAGAAGGAGACCATTCAGCCCATCACATTGCTACTGAAAACATATGAGAGCAAGTCAACTAGTTCCACTGTGCCAAATCTTTTTTATCTTCAGTTTCATATTCCATTTTCAATGGTGCAATTAAATCTGCTTCCACAGCTTCTGAGGCGGTGTATTCAAGATCCTAATACCTCACTGTAAAAATAAAACTGTTTTCTATTTACCCTTTGGTCATTTTGCCCAACAAATTCATGTGCCATCCTTTGGTTTTGACCTCTTCAGCAAAGAGACCGGTTTTCCCTATGTACTCTAAGGTTCCATGATTTCACACTCTAAGACAATAAGACCATAAGAATTAGGAACAGGAGTAGGCCATTTGCTCCCTGAGCCCTCTCCACCATTCAATAGAGTCATGGCTGATCCAACCTTCCTCAAGTCCATTTTTCTACCTTTTCCCCATAATTTCCCTTACAGATCAAGAATCTAGCTCTCTCAGCCTTAAATATAGACAAGAACGCAACCCTCATGGCTCTCTATGGCAAGGAGTTACAAAGACTCACTTACCCCTCTGACAGAAAAAAAATCCTCCGTATCTCAGTCTTAAAGCTGTACCTTTTTATTCGAGACCATGTCCTCTGGTCCTCAACTCTCTCACGAGCAGAAACATCCTATCCTGTCATGTTTCAATGAGATCACCTCTCATTCTTCTCAATTTCAGTGAGCTCCATCCTGTTGAGCTTTTGTTCATTAGACAATCCCTCCGTACCAGGGATCATCCTAGTGAACCTTTCCTGAACTGCCTACAATGAAACAATGCATGTCCTTAAATAAGGGGACCAAAACTGCTCAGTGTATTCCAGATGTGGTCTCCCAGCACCTTGTACAGTTGCGGTAAGATTTCCCTACTCTTATACTCCAACCCATTTGAAATAACAGCCAACGTTCCATTAGCCTTCCTGATTACCTGCTACACCTGTGTGTGAGCTTTGAGTTTTGTGCAAAGTACCCTCAAGTCCATTTGTGTTGCAGGTTTCTCAGTTTCCATTCATTTAAGTAATATTCTTCCTTCCAAGTGAACAATTTTGCATTCTCCCTCATTATACCTTTTGTCTACTTTTTGTCCACTTTCTTAACCTATCAAGATCTCTCTGGAAACTCTTTGCATCCGTCTCATAAACTGTCTTGCCACCTATTTTGGGTTGTTTCCAAATTTGACGACAGTGCACCTCCCCAGCTTCTCCGATTTATCATAGAACTAAACCTATAATATTATAGATGACATATTTCATCTGACCACAGTTTCTTTTGTATACATATTATTCCTTTGAACTGTAGAAATTTACAGGGCATAAACAGCACTTTTAAAGGAAACAAATGTATTAAATTATGATTCAAATGTTTAAAATCTAAATGATTATTTTCTTAAGTCCAATTTAAATAATTCAAGAACTTATTCTTGCATGTTGAAAAAAAAGGCATTCACAAATTAATTTATTTGAATGTGAATATTGTACTTCCATTTAAATCATATACTAATGATCCGACAGGGAATGTTACAATCACTGGTTACATTATCAATTAATCCTGTTATAATCATATTGGGCAGAGGCCTGGGGAATACTAAAGAGGTGCTAATAATAAGTGAAGTAATGATGTGTGAGAAAAATAATATTTAGAGCCATTTGAAGCCAGGAATGTCTTGAGGTTTCAAGAGTGATGATTTTGCACCGTTGAATATTATATTAATTAAAAACAAAGTTGTATCGGTATGAAGTGCCTACTTATTAATGCCACAACAGGGTAACAACAACAGATGCAGCAAATTATGGCACTACAAGTGATTTAATGATAATTGCTCAATTATAAATGAAAACTGAATATAAGATTGCACGAAACAGCAACACAGAGATGAGTGGTTTTAGCTTCTTAAGCCTGGTTCCACATACAATTAACTTTTGATTCTGATCTGATTTTTAGTCTTAACTCCACTTCCTTATCTGTCAGCTATTGTCTTTTAATCCCTTGTCAATTAGAAATCGGTCTAACTCATCTGTGAACATATTCAATGACTCAGCCTCCACTTCCCTCTGTGGAAGAGAAGGGCAGTAAATGTATGAGAAAACCACCACATGCATATTGTGCCCCTTCAAGCCAAACACCATCCTGATTTGCAACTGTAATCATTGCTCTTTCACTGTCACAGGATCAAATCCCTGGAACTTCCTAACACCCCACTGGGCATATCTACTCCCTATGGACTGCAGCAGCTAAATAGCATGTCTTGCCATCATTTTCTCAAGAGCAGTTAGAAATGGTTAAATTCTGGCCTTGCTAGCAATGCTCACATTCCACAAAACAAATAAAAAATATGATCTTTCTCTGATCAATACAGATTTGTGAAAACTCTGGATGCCTGCACTGCAATCATGTGACGCTTATATAAAAGCAAAATACTGCAGATGCTAGAAATCTAAAACAAGATGAAGGCCCAAGAAACTCAACTGGCAACATCTGTGGAGAGAGAAAAAGGGAGTTAACGTTTTCAATGACATTTTGAAACTGAAGACGTGGCATGCCACATTGAGACCTTGAGGCTGTAGAGATGGACCAGGTGAAAGTGAGAGAAGGATGGAAATTGGAAGCAAAACTGATGATCTTATTTCCAATTCTGTAAGAGAGCAGAAAGCAGCTCTTCATGAAAACATCTTCAATATTTTGGAGAAATAGTTATGGCTGAAACAGCCACAAACCTGACAAGTTTTTCCAGCATTCTCTGTGCATGTGATGCTTGCTCTGTGAGCCACCCTCATGTTCATGACCATGTGCTTAACAGAGACATTTGTCATTAACTGCGTGTGATTTTTTTTTAGGAAATGACTTTTTCCATCCAGTCACCTTGTAAAATAAAGAAACAGGCTGAAACAATGAATTAGGCAGGCACCGAAAAATATAGACACAAAAATATCAGTTCTCTTACCCAAGGCAGAAGTGGGTACTGCAGATGCTGGAGATTAGAGTCAAGATTAGAGTGTTAAAAGTTAAAAATCACACAATACCAGGTTACAGTCCAACAGGTTTAATTGGAAGCACTAGCTTTCGGAGCACTACTCCATCAGGTGGCTGTGGAGGACACAATTGTAAGACACAGAATTTATAGCAAAAGTGTACAGTGTGATGTAACTGAAATTATACATTGAAAAATACCTTGATTGTTTGTTGAGTTTTTCATCTGTTCACTCCAAATCAAGATCAGAGTGGTGCTAGAAAATCACAGCAGGTCAGGCAGCATCCGAGGAGCAGGAAAATCGCCATTTTGGACAAAAGTCCTTCATCAGGGCTACAGAGTCCTCATTTTGTTCTCTAAATTTTTAATTCCTCTCACCATGACCTGTGTGGGCTTAGGGTTTCATTTTGTTTCCTTGGTGAACTTCATTCTTAATTCTTGCCCTGTCAGGTACCTATCTACTATCCTTCTTTGCAGCCCATTGACTCTGTGGCTCTGGTGATCCCATATTTACAGGGTTAGCAGCATTTCTGCTATTTGTAAGCCCATGGTTTCCAACAGTTGACTGCCCATATAAAAGCAATCTTTAGCCTAAAAGATACATCTTTATTCCTTCCTAACTTGTATACACTTTCAGCTTGTTTTCGTGTGGGGATCCAGACTAGGTCTGACCTCTTTAGAATATTTGGAAAAAGAGTAGAGATTACTGACGACTTCTGTGTACTCATTAATGATTTGCAACATCCTTTCCTCTTGATTTGTTGCTGCATATCGTCATTTTTATTTGTCTGGATTTCACTTGGAGTCCATGTCAATTACTCATGTGACCAAAATGTCTGTTATTCTCTTTGTTCTTTCCTGCTTTCAACAATGTGCCCAGAAATATATTATTAACAGCTTATTGAGGTGTGTTAAAGTCCAAAAATTACATTGACTTAAATCTGATATATAGTCTTAAGTGGATGCCATTTAAGCATTACAAATTATTGAAAAACAGGACCAGGAACTCAATCATAAATTCATGCAAAGTAACTGTCAGAAATTCATGACATATTCAGAAGTAATTTGACACAACAGTCCTAGTGTTTGCTATCAGTGCAGCACTCAGACGTTATTAAAGATCATGGTCATTTCTGTAAGATCATTTAAAACTGAGGAAGAATTCAAGAGGTGAGGAGAGATTTTATTTCTTAAAATCTGATTCCAAACTGTCATAAAGGAGTACATGGTCAGTTGGACTGCAGCAGTTTGCAACTAACTAACCAGTTTGCAAGAAATTAGTAATTATTCTAAGGTGGGAGAAAGGTTGCCTGCTTCAGGTTTTAATAGCCATTTGGATTTAAAGACTTGAGGACCGCACCAATGAAGGAGAGCTAATTGGAATGTGCTTTTCTAGCATTGTTCATAGGCCAAGATGAGCTAGGTGCTTGTTCCCAGCCCTTCAGGTAACAATGCCCCCACCCCCATTTTCTTCAGATTTTCTGTAATAGTGCCAAACCCTTTAACTCTAAGCCCCGCTGTGACCTTTACCCTAAGGACTGGTTTATCACAATCTCTAGCCTACCTTTCCTGAAACATCTACAGAAGTGATATCTCCACCGAATGCAAACGCTCCTCTGCCACTCCTTTACAATACTATTTCTTTGATCTCACTTCTTGAGGCTTATTTTTGTAATCTCGCAGAATCATACAGTGGTTACATGGCAGAAGAGGGATCCTTGTTTCCGCATCAACTCTCTGCCATTCATTGAGTCCCATCGAACTGAAATGCTGGGAGGAAGGACATGATTGAATCTTCCTACATCACATCCTCAAGATGTACAATCCTGATCCTGCTGATTTGCTGTGTTAATTTTTTTTATTTTCTTATCTAGCCTTTGGATATTTGGTTTAAATCAGTCTCTTCGGTTTCTTGACCCTTTCACTGAAGGATGCAGCTCCTTTTTATCTACACTATGTGCACATAGATAGAAAGGTTTGAATCAGGAGCTGGAGACGGCCATTCAACCCCTCTATACTGCTTCCTCAATCAGTAAGATGATGGCCAATCTCATTGCAACCTCCAAGCCCTAGTGTCACCTCGCCCTTTCGCCCCCTCGTTTAATAAAAATCTGTCTTAAGTATATTAAAGAGCTCTGCTTCCACCAACATTGTAAAATGAGAGTTCCAAAGATTCACAATCCTCTGGGAGAAAATATTTTGCCTTATTCCAGTTTTAAATTAGCGATTTGCAAACAGTGACCCCTGGTTCTAGATCCTTCTATAAGTGGAAACATCCTTTTCACATCTATACTATCAAGGTCCCTCAAGATCTCACATGTTTCAGTCAAGTGTCCTCTTACTCTTCAGAATTCAAGGTGCTACAGAAGATAACCCTCCCCATTCTGTGCAACTGTCTAACAAATATAGTCTGAACTGGCTCCAATACATTTAGATCCTTCCTTCCTTCCAGCTGCTGTTAGTATGTGCATTCAAGCAGTTATGAGAAATGCTATTAAGTGCTAATTAATAATTAAAGAGACACAGTGGAGTTGGGTCAACTTATTACAATTCCATTGGTAAAAACAATGACTGCAGATGCTGGAAACTAGATTCTGGATTAGTGGTGCTGGAAGAGCACAGCAGTTCAGGCAGCATCCGAGGAGCAGTGCAAACGACGTTTCGGGCAAAAGCCCTTCATCAGGAATAAAGGCAGTGAGCCTGAAGCGTGGAGAGATAAGCTAGAGGAGGGTGGGGTTGGGGAGAAAGTAGCATAGAGTATAATGGGTGAGTGGGGGAGGGGATGAAGGTGATAGGTCAGGGAGGAGAGGGTGGAGTGGAT
>NC_057724.1:63497072-63520719 GCF_004010195.1 Chiloscyllium plagiosum
CAGAATCTGGTTTCCAGCATCTGCAGTCATTGTTTTTACCTCATTTAGGACAGAGCTCAGGAGAAACTTCTTTACCCAGAGAGTGGTGGCTGTGTGGAATGCTCTGCCACAGGGGGCAGTGGAGGCCCACTCTCTGGATTCATTTAAGAAGGAGTTGGATCGAGCTCTCAAAGATAGTGGAATCAAGGGTTATGGAGAGAAGGCAGGAACAGGATACTGATTAGGAATGATCAGCCATGATTATATTGAATGGCGGTGCTGGCTCGAAAGGCTGAATGGCCTACTCCTGCACCTATTGTCTATTGTCTATTGTCTATATTGTCCCCAATTTTCACTGATTGTGGCCTATGGGTCAGGAAACTGAGGATCCAGTTGCAGAGAATGGGGCTTAGTCCAAGATCACTAAGTTTAGTTATCAGTTTCGAGGGGATAATAGTGATGAAGGCTGAACTGAGTAGGATTCTTGCATAATTGTTCTTGATGTCAAGATATTCTAGGGAGGAGTGAAGGGCAAGTGATATGGCATCTGAAGGTCCGATAGGCAAATTGGAGTGGATCAAGAGTAATGGGGAGGCTGGAGTTGACCAATGCTATGATCAGCCTTTCAAAGCACTTCATGATCACCCAAGTTAGGCCACTGGGAGTTGTCATTGAGACATGCTGCATGAGCCTTCTTAGGCACAGGGATGATGTTGGCCTCTTGAAACAGGCAGGGACAGTGGCCTGCTGCAGGGAGAGGTTGAAGATGTCCGAGAAGACCTCTGCCAGTTGATCTGCGCATGCTCTGAGTGCACGGCCTGGTACTCCATCTGGTCCCATTGCTTTCTTTAGATTCATACAAAGGAAAACTGATCTGACCTCTGACGCAGTGAGCTGCTGGGATAGGTTCGAAAGGTCTTATCAGAATTGATTTTGCCTTTCCGCTGAAATTCTGCTCAAAGCGAGCATAGAAGGCGTTGAGATGATCTGGGAGGAATGTGTCATCGTCTGCTATCTCACACAGTCTCTTTTTAGAACTTATGATGTCATTCAGTCCTTGCCAGGTGTCTGGGTCTCTAGTTTGGATCGGTATTGGTCCTTGGCTGTCTTAAATGGCTCTGCGAAGGTCATACTTGGATTCCTTAGTCAGGAGTAATAGGGTAGAGGAATGGGTCTGGGTGAGTTACTCTTCAGAGGGTCGACATGGACTTGTTGGGCTGAAGACTGTTTCCACACTGCAGGGATTCTAAGATTCTACATCCTTTAAAAGGAAAGAAACCCGACGTCTGCACAATTGTAGTTGTTTATTAATTGCCCCCTGAAATGGCCTTGCAAGCCGTACAGTTCGAGGGCAAATAGAGAAGAGAAACATACGGGTGATGCTAACATCCCATGGAAGAAGGTAGAATGGAATATCATGCTCTGAGGTGGATCTGGGGGAACTGTGGTGGAAGGATTCCATATCCCCGGAAACAGTCAGAAGTTCAGGTCTGCGTAAAATAACGATGCAAAATGTCAATCTTAGCTGCAGAATTTGCCATTGAAGCTCTCCACATCTTTCAAGGCAGACCATTGATTTCTACCCAGTCTCTGGCAGTCCTAACAGCAGATACATCAAACAATTCCCTTTGGAATTTAACCGTAATGCATTGAGTGCAATATGAATTCAGCTCATACGTAGGAAGGTCAGCAAGTGAAAGGACAATTCTTGACTCTGCTTTAAGGAAGGAAGCTGAGCAGATTTAATTTATTTATTGTCACGTGTAGTCTGTTACAAAGTGCAGTGAAAAGTGTAGGGAATAGTGTTGCCATTCTCTGGCGCCATCTTAAAACACTAATTATACAGCCAGAAAAATAAATAAATAAATAAATAAATAAATAAATAAAGTTCTACTTTACAGTTCTTCCTGTTAAGTGCTCAGCCACGGCTCTGGAGCAGCCAGCCAAGATTCCCCTCGCCACACCACCGGAACAAGACTTGCCATTCCCCAGCGCCATCTCACCACCACTGACACTGCTGCCACCATGAGTCCTTATTGCACACCACGTTAAACCATCGCTGCCAATACCACCAGGTCCCACACTGGCCCACACTTGATTCTGTCATTGCTGCTGGCAAAAGTCTGCACTGGGCCTACCTCACCGATTCAGCTGCTGCCAATGCCCCAGGGTCTCGTACCAGGGTGGAAGAAGTACCGAAAGAGCAATTCCAATGGTCGTGACCATAATTCAGTCAGATGTAGAGTACCTGTGGGAAAGAATGAAGATAGATCATGAATAAACGTTTCAGCCTGGAGAAAGAACCAATTTACAAAAGGTGCAACGTGATTTGGCAAAGGTAGTCTGGAAACATTTACTTGAATATAAGCGGTTGTCCAACTCATGGGAGACATTTCAAAGAAAGAGTGGACGAGGATTAGAAAAATGTATTCCAACAAAGAAAAAGGGTGGGACTCCCGAATTGAGACACTCTCCCACCTCTAACCCCAGAGGTCTAAGAGCCAACATGTGGGATATGACAGATTAAAAGCTTATGTCATTTGCCAAAAACCCACCACTACAGAAATCCTAGAGCAAAGAACGTGAGGGTGAACATAAGAAGAATATTACAAAAGATAAATGAGGGTCTTAAAAATTTTTGGAAAGCATATACAAGGAATCAAATAATGTTTTATAAATACTTAAAGAGCAAGGGAATAACTAGGAAAGAATTTAGACAAGTAGTGAATAAAAATGTTACCAGGGTGTGTAGATGTAAAAGAATTCTAATTAATAGTTTGAGGATTTAGAGGATTCTAGTTGATACTTTGGTTAGAATTTTCTCTCCCCCATACAATTTGAGTAATGGCAAGAAAGATGGAAAGACGAAGGGGAGAGAAAAGCCTCAACATATCACCAGACCTGCTCTTGGACCTGGTTCCAGGGTCAAGGATGCCACAAAGCAGGGTCTGGACATTCTCATAAGGGTAGCTGGACAGCCAAACGTCATGGTCGCTCTATGGACTACAAACTAGTGGAAAGGATATAGAGGAGCAAGTCAGCAGATAAATTGGGGTCAGTGTAGCTAGGTCAGCACAGACTCAATGGACTGAAAGATCTCTACTGTGCTGTATGACTCTATAACTTTTTGGATTAGAGTGGTGCTAGAAAAGCACAGCAATTCAGGCAGCATCCGAGGAGCAGGAAAATCAATGTTTCGGGCAAAAGCCCTTCATCAGGAATCGAAGGGCTTTTGCCCGAAACATCGATTTTCTTGCTCCTCGCATGCTGCCTGAACTGCTGTGCTTTTCCAGCACCACTCTAATCTAGAATCTGGTTTGTTTTTACCTCCTTGTTTTTACCTCTATAACTTTTTGACTCTATGTATTCAAGGCAATCCTCAAGTGAAGGCTTGAAATATAGTCTCATACAAAGTCTCGTGTCAAGGCAATAGCGCTTCCAATAGCAAAACAAAAAGCCAGAAGTAATAACAGATGTAAGTGACAAAGTCAAGGTGAAATGGCAGAAAGTTACATTTTGTTTTGGAAAGACTGCTAAACCATTGCCAGAATTGATCATTTGAGAGCCGGTGAAGGTACAAATGTTCAAATCTCTCAACAAAAGTTCACCCAAACTGCAGTTGTCATTTTGATTGTACGTTGTGGAAGTGAATAACTAGTTATACCACTGCAACTGCATATGCTGAAGTTCAACTCAAGATGCTGTTCCTTATATCAGGCAGTGACCAGGAAGCTATAAATTCATCAGCCACACAGGTCCACAGATTACCCATCATACCCAGGGGCCCACAACAACCCAACAATGGAAATAGAACAACACCAATTACAAATGATGTGGGAGCAACATTTTCCAGTGAAAGACCATCACTCAGATGAAAAGCCCACAATGACATGCATGCATATCATTAAGAGACCACACACTTTACCGACAATGTGTGCAATAATATGCAGAGACTGATGAAAATAATGAACTGCTTATGCATATGAACATTAATATATATTACCTAACTTGTGTAACACATAATGCACATAATAATACATGTAATTAATTTTTGTCTAAAGGAGGATGTTTGGGTTGAAATGCTATCATGTCCAAATGTCCTTCCTGGTTTGCCATAGTCATGTGATCTCCACTATGAGGCTCACAATGCTCAGTCAATAATAAAGAAACCATTCTGACCAAAATAATGCCTGTTGTGCTCAGAGCAAGGACTGTTTCTGGCTTTTATATTTGAAGTGTATTGACCTGGACACTAGTCTGTGTGGCTTGAAACAATTGTGTATCTATCCAGCAATTATCATGGTATTTAAAACATTGATTAATTCATGATTGGAGACATCTATTTTATAAATATACTTTTATCTGCCCCTAGGAACTGCCCCCAAAAATAAAGGTAGCCAAAGAGTTGCTTTTCACAATCTACTGTGCAGATGGTCAGATAATAACAAGACAATTACTGTTTGAAGCCCAGCCTGAGGATTAGTTTCACAAAAGGAGGTATTAAATGGTCAAAGATGAGAGCTATGCCATTAGCATAATTAAAGTTAACAGAAGTGATATATCACAAGCTCTAATAAGGTGCAGAGATGATACTGTGCAGACTTCTAATTATCTCTCATTTCCTGTTATATCAAGTGGCTGCATTTAGCTTCGTAGGTAATTCTCTCAGCTCACAGCTTATCAAGATGGCTGAGTGATCTAAGGTTCCAGACTCAACAAGTGTTAGTCCTTACCTGGCTCGAGCCTGGTGAATTCTGGTCTCTTTCTCGGGGAAATGTGTTCACCTCCCACTCCTGACATTCTTCTTTATGGGTCCTCTTGTGGCATTGAGATTGTGGTCCTTACAAGAGACCCAGGTCCAAGTCTTACCTGCTCTGCAGGTCTGTAATAACTTCTCTGAACAGGTTGTTTAAGCAAAAAGGTTAATTTTTTAAAAATAGTCTCACCGCTGTGTGAGCAGGTTGTGAGCTCATGCCCTATTGTATTAGATATGTGTATAATACAGACTGACATTCCAGTGGAGTGCAACAGAATTCTCAGATACTGGGCTGAAAATTTGATGGTTTGGCTGTTATAATTTGTGATTTATTCATCTCAGTCCTGGTGGAGACAGCAAGTAAATTTAGTGTCACCTTCTTATTTCTCCATGTCTAGCTGCAGCCCATTTACGCTCAGTGACTCAATATGCATAGATCCTGACCAATTCTCCAGTCTGTGTAGTACCAATATTAGAGCTGTGGCTCTAAATGCCAAATTAAGTGTTTGTGCTTCCTCATCACTAGTACAGGTTTCTCCCTCTCTCTCTCCTGGTTTTCACATGCAGTCAGCCAGCGGCATGGGTGATTAAACATATGTTAAATGAGGTTAATAATGCATTAGCTTTGTGTGTTGACAGAAATGGCAATCTGACGGAGGAAATAGTCACAACAGCTGTGCATATTTTCTCCACTGATTTTCTGTCATTTTGCGTCTTTGCTTATTCCTTTCTGGAGTTCAATCCCACAAACATCTGCTGCCTTGAGTAGTCCCATTCAAGTGGCCTTTGTTGAAGTTTATTGTCAGGATCAATGGCTGTTTAATAAGAAGGAAGATTTAACTCGGCATCACCTGACAACCGCATTGCTGCTATCCAAGCAATGGATGTGGAAAACCATTTGGGAATAGGAAAAGCCATAATTTTTTTGTGAATAGGGAGGTTTGGAGGCTCTGTCCAGCCTCAGTGAAACCAATGAACTCAGAGTGTAACTGGCATATATTTCCTGAAGTATGTGGCCCTAAGAGTCCTAGGCTGCAGGATGGAGTGTCACTAATTGTGACTTTGTGAGGCCATTCATTTTGACATGGTCTTTTGGACACCAAAGGCCTGTTACAGCAATACCCCAATCTGCATTCCATTCAACGTCAGGGTGTTTATTTATCCAGCTTGCTCATGGAGGCTTCACACAAGTGCTGATTTGCTGCCACCAGCCCCAAAAACTGTGACATTCCTTTTGCCATGTATTCTTCAGCTGTTTTCCTACATAGACCATCTCCTTTGTTTCTGCTGAGCATTCTCTATGCTGCATTTATACCGGCACATCAGGGACTTCCAACATTTTCAGGCCAACCTCTGTGTGCTCTTATCCTTACCGCTGTTGGAGATACTGATTCAAGTTCAGGCACAAATCAGTGCTGCTAACCCTCATGTTTCTCTCCCATGTGGGCATATGTATCACTTCTCCTGTTTCCATAATCCCTCCTCCCGATTTCATAGCCCTGCAAATTTTTGAGACATTGGTGTTTCTCTCATTCTGACCCCTTCAGCGTTCCTCATTTTAATTGCTCTGCCATTGGTGGTCATGCCTTCAACTGTGTAGCACCAAGGGCATAGGAATTCCCCTGCTAAGCCTGACTTTCCTCATTTAGGCGTTCCTTATTATCTACCTCCTTCACTTAGAATCATCTTGTGTGGCTTGCTGCCAAGTTTTGCATCCTTTGAAGTTCCTTGGGTGTTTTATGGTGCTAAAAGTATTATGTAACTATAACATTTTATAGCTAAGACACACAACCATGATTGGCTATGCATTTATTCTCAAATATGCGCTTCTAGGGAACAAACAGAAGACGAAATCCTAATTCAGTTTTAACTCCTTAACTCAGAGATTCTGATAGGAGTCTGAGCAATGTGAACTATGGCAACATTTAGGGCAGATTTGGGCAAGGTTGGCGGTGTGAGAGAGAATGAGAGAAGATGTTACAAGCAGTACTGAGAGTGGTAGAGCATGAACCTTAGTGAGAGATGAGTGAAGAAGCAGAGATACAGTGAGTGTGAGGTGGCAGAGAGAAGTATGGTACTTACCCTGGTGGGGTGGAGAGGGTTACTGACCATCTTATGACAGTACTGGGCATTCCTCTGGAGGTGGGAGGCAACCTGAAACTAGGCTGGTAGGGCTAGTGGGCATAACCTCCTCTCCCACTGCTCTAGGAAGACGTCTCCTCTTTTTTGCATCAGCTCCGTGGACCAAAAACTCCATGTCCCTCCTGGAAAATCGCAGTCTCATCTTCCATTCCCATCTTCCCCATCTTGGACATGTTCAGAATCTGTCCTTGAGCAAACCAGGAGCACCCCCACCCCTTCCCCTCCACCCTCCCTTCCACACCCCACCCCACCTCCACCTCCTAGACCCATAGTCTCACTACCTGGAAGACCAACGTACAGATTAGCTAAGGAGCTACACGAAAGACTAAAACACTTAATAGAAGACTCACGCCATTCCATTCACTCCACCCAAGAATTTGTGAACACCAAAGAAGCCAAGATAGAACAGGATGAAATAATGATCTCCTTTGATGTAACAGCCCTGTTCACATCCATCAACATCAACCTGGCCAAGGAAACACTGACTACAATATTAGAAGAACCAAAGACACATGCACCAAGCACCATCAACATCATTAGCAAGGACATTGTCAAGCTAGTGGACCTATGCCTTACCACCCACTTCACTTTCAATAACAAAACCTACAGACAAACCAACGGAACACCCATGGGATCTCCGATATCAAGATTCTTAACAGAGACTCAAACAAACAGCTCTGCCAACCATTCAACTCAAACTTTGGGTCCACTACGTGAATGCCACCTTTGTCATCATGAAACAAAACAAATTAGAGGAAACCTTCAAGACCATCAATAATACCCTCACTGGCATAAAATTCACTAAAGAGGAGGGAAACAACAACAAACTGCCATTCCTAGATGTCACAGTAGAGCAAACAGCCAATGGGGAACTTCAAACCAGCAGCTGCAGGAAAATAACACGTATGGACTAAATATTGAACTATAGAAGCAATCACCCCAACACCCACAAATGAAGCTGCATTTGTTCATTATTTCAATGAGCCACCACACACTGCAGCACAAAGAAACTATGAAGAGCAGAGGAAAATCACATATACAGCGTATTCAAAAAGAATGGGTATCCAATGAATACAGTCCACTGATTTCTCAGCAACAAACCCAAACAAGCAAACAAAACTCGTCCAGAAACCCTAGCCACTCTCCCCTATATTGAAGATATCTCAGAAATGACTGCCAGACCACTCAGACCTCTTGGCATCATGGTAGCCTACAAACCCACCAACACACTAAAACAACAGCTCAGGAACTTGAAAGACCCTATACAGACAACAAGCAAAACTAATGCCATTTACAAAATACCTTGCAAGAACTGTAACAAACACTATATTGGACAAACAGGCTGAAAGCTAGCCACCAGGATACATGAACATCAACTAGCCACAAAAGACATGACCTTCTCTCACTAGTATCCTTAGATACAGATGAAGAAGGACATCACTTCAACTGGGACAACACAGCCAAACAGAGACATGCACAAGAATTCCTAGAAGCATGGTATTCCAACCAGAACTCTATCAACAAATACATTGACTTGGACCCCATTTACCATTATGTGAGAAAAAGAACAGGAAATGACATCACCACAGGAAATGACATCACCAACCCAAAGAACCCTAAACACATAAATAGAAAACAGGTCACTAACACCAGTGCTTAGCTCAGCAAGCAAACTTACATCCACACCTTCAGAATATTTGTGGGCGGCATGGTGGCACAGTGGTTAGCACTGCTGCCTCACAGCGCCTGAGACCCGGGTTCAATTCCCGCCTCAGGCGACTGACTGTGTGGAGTTTGCACGTTCTCCCCGTGTCTGCATGGGTTTCCTCCGGGTGCTCCGGTTTCCTCCCACAGTCCAAAGATGTGCAGGGTCAGGGGAATTGGCCATGCTAAATTGCCCGTAGTGTTAGGTAAGGGGTAAATGTAGGGGTATGGGTTTCGCTTCGGCGGGTCGGTGTGGACTTGTTGGGCCGAAGGGCCTGTTTCCACACTGTAATGTAATCTAATCTAATATTGAGGCAGGTATCTAGTGGCTTTTCTAAATATTACACGGGTACCAGGGATGCTGGATATCTAGTGAACAGTAATTTGTTCCAGGAATGGTGTGTGGTAAGATAGGAATATAATCAGATGCCATGAAGGTGGGGTAGTAGTTAATAAGGTGTGTTTGGTAAGATTCAGTGAGAATTCTTAGTGGCTGAATGGCAAAAATCCCTTCAAAAAGCTCAATGTAATTCTAACTTAGTCAAGACAGATTCAGTCAGTGAGCCTTATTGTCTACTGCTGCCCTGTTTGAAAACATGCAGGATGGTGCATTTAGCAACCAAACTGGCAAAGAAGCTGCCATATAGCAGTTTCAATGAGGTTTGTTAACTTCACACAGATTATAAATTGAAACTGAATTATTCACATCATGCTAGTATAGACAGAGTGACAGACAGAAAGAGAATGATGCATGTAGAGAAAAGAGATGTGTTCCAGTGACCAGCAAAGAAGAGGTGAAAAAAACAATTCTTTCTCCATTCATGAGGAATAACAACCTTTCAAAGCTAACTTGTACTTAAATGACTTCCAGATCATTTGTAGTAATGGAGCGTTTAACATTGTACCAAAATTTAGATGCCAGGGACCAATGCTTCTCCAAATGCACATTAGAAATAAGTAAAAGACTGACTCATCAAATTACCATAATGTTGTTCAATTATCATTATGCAGCTTTTCTATGTGGCATTGATGAGATTAGAATAGCTTGGCAAATTGCAGCTTGCATTACCAAGCATTTTGCTAACTGTTCACTAATCACAGAACAAATTACAGAACAAAGAATGCAAGATGTGCATTTTAAAGGTGGAGCATTAATACCAAGTGACAAATAAACCGTAGTAGCAGTAACCTAACACATTGCCCAAATGTGATTGATCCTGAACGTGCTTTTACAAACTTCATTTTAATTTTGAAGCAATACAAAGTGATGCATTTCTTGTTTGCTCTAAAAAGGGAAAGGTAAGTAGCCTGGAGCCAGGTCTCTGCTAATGCCACAAGTGGCCAGCTGCTGGGAGGAGGAAGTCCCAACATGATTCAGCCAACTTCGCAGTTTCTTCTCTCAATCACTTTACAATTACTGAAATTGAGAGTCAAACAGAGTGGTGGGCTTGAAGCTATATCTTCCCACACCATGGTACAATTTTAATTGCTAAAGGAAGGTGGGTTTAGACAGAGGTATGGGTGGAGACGCAGGAATTAATTCCCTGAAAAATTGCACTCAGTCGGATGCCCAACAATTAATTTTGGTTTATCACTGGCTACTCATGAATGGCGATTCCATAAGCAGCTATCAGTTAGTCACACGGAAACAATCAATACACATTGAACATGACCCAACAGACTGGCTTTAATACAGCACATAGATTTCCTGAATGACCTGCAACTTGCCAGTCCCAACACACTAAGCACAATTCTTCAGTGAAACTGTCAGCTGGGAAACCCTCAATCAGTGAAACTGAGGAGCTGTATCCCATATTGAGCGACTGCTGCTAACAGCATTTCTTCTGAATATCTTTTTCACGCAGAGGGTGGTATGTGTATGGAATGAGCTGCCAGAGGAAGTGGAAGAGGCTGGTACAATTGCAACATTTAAGAGGCATTTGGAAGGGGATATGAATAGGAAGGATTTGGAGGGTTATGGGCCAGGTGCTGGCAGGTGGGACTAGATTCGGTTGGGATATCTGGTCGGCATGGACGGGTTGGACCGAAGGGTCTGTTTCCATGCTGTACATCTCTATGACTCTATGTGCTTTTGTTGTTTGATGGGTGGTTTTCAATTTGCAAGTCAGTTTGGGGCAGCAATGGCCTAGTGGTATTACCCCCAGATGATGTACCAGAGATCCAGCTAATGTCTAGGAAACTGAGTTCAAATACTCCCATGGCAGATAGTGGAATTTGAATTCAATACAATAAAGAAGAACCAGAATTAAAAGTCGAATGGTGACCGGGAAACCATCGCCTATTATCGGGAAATCTCCATCTGGCTCACGAATGTCCTTCAGGGAAGGAAACTGCCATCCTTACCTGGTCTGATCGACATATGACACAAGACCCATAGTGATATAGTTGGCTATTAACAATGAGGGAAGGCAATTTTGTTGGCCTAGCCAGCGATGCTCACATTCCATGAAGGAATTGTCTTCAAAATTTGTCTTTGACTCTATTGCAAATTCCTGCTCTGCAGTTCGGGAGCCGCCTCTGAGATCTAGCTTGGTCATCTGACAAAGAGCAAAGAAAGTAACTTCATTAACACAATCAGCATTAGCAGCAGCTTCCACTAGATCAAGTTGTCTCATGCAGTATAACATCTCGACCTCTCTAAAAGCAAGCTGCTTTTATCGTTTCTTCATCTCTCACCACTCACGCAATACCTAATCAATCCAAACTGCCAGCGGTAGCACTTCCCATTTGTCTTCCCTTGACAGGTCGTCTGCTTTCTTATGTAAAAATAATACAGAGAACTGTGGATGCTGAAGATCTGAAATGAACCAAAAAACAGAAATTGCTGAAGAAACTCAGCAGGTCTGGTAGCATCTATGGAGTGAAATTGACCCTTCAGTATTTTTGAAATTAAAAACCTTGGAATTTGAAGACCCTCAGAATGTCCGGAGCATCCAGACACAAATACTCAAGGATTGTTGAGCAGGCTTTCTCCACCCAACTGTGGAATCTGGGGAAATGCTAAGATGCAGTGGGAGCGAAAGAAAGAAAAATTGCCTTTTGAAGGCTCTTGCTGATGCGAGTGACAGCTCACTGTGTATAAAGTAACACATGGATGAATTTAATTGGTTTTACACTTCATCTGTTTATTTGACTCTCTGCATAGCCCTGATTATAACTTTGCCAGTATGATGTGGAGCTTCAATTCCATACAGGATGTGCCATGGATCAATGTCCCCTAGGTCTACAGAGGCACTGACTCCCTACCGAGAATAGGGCAACTAGCTGCCTGACTGTGGCCAATCCTCTGAACTAGTATGGGGGGCACCCGTTGACTTATTGTGTTGGCACCCCTTGACTGATGGATACCTCTGTGGACCTCGGTGAGGACTACTCCTGTAAGACTTGGAGACATGGCTGCTTGCTTGCTGTGCTTGTAATGTGTTTGCCACCAAAGCTATTGGCACATGGAGCATGTATGGGATTGACATAGTACACTGCCATGCACTTCCTTGACAGAAGAAAGTTAAGCCAGCTGCCTGGTTGTGTGACTGTGTTAATTGACAAGGAATAGCAAGGCATGGATGGTATGAGTAATCAATGCTAAATGAGCAAGTGCTGAAGGACCAAGTAAGCACCTCTGAGATGCAATCTAGTCCATTCCATGAGCAGGGTGCCTGCTCCTGCTATAATCTGTCCACACCAGTTACCAGTGCACCCTACAATGCAGGTCTGCACTTCTTAAGTGTCCTGCAAGTGGATCGGGCAGGTGCCATAGCATCCTGGAATTGTGACAAATATCAACGGTCAATTTCTGTGGATGAGGTGCGGCTGGTGGCTGTGGCTAGTGCCCTAGGATGCCCAGAAAGTGGTAAGGAACATGGATGCTCTTTGCAGCTAGTGAAACTGGACTCACCAGGTATCCGCTTTGATTTCCACATTGAGAATTCTTAATAAGCCATTAGCTCACCAAAGGTTGGAGGATGGGAAAATGCATATCAATGAGTGTGAGATCTCTAGTTAATAAGGTTGTTAATAAGCAAGAATCCCTTTTAATAGGCGACATACTGCTGCTGGAACAAACCTCTCTTTGACATGAAGAACTTTGTGAAAAGATGCAGTGAGTTGCTCCTGATGTCAAGATATGCCTCGTTGGGTTTTATGTGAGATTCTGTCACTTTCCCCGCCAAATCCCATGTCTTTTAGATTCCTATAAGATTCCACCTGAGATGTCTCACTCATAAACTGGATGTTTCACAATAATCAGTTATCAGCTATCTATTTACAATGTAGATTTCCCCATTCTTTCAGGTAATCACAGATTCTAGCATTTTCTTTTCTGATAATGACTTCCTAATATGATTATCCAGATTTTAATCATCTTAGACCTGTTTTAATGTGCCAGCAATTTTCTTTTTCAGTTTAAACAAAATCTATTTCATTACTAAATTTCACGGCATAATGATAAAACATGTCAATTCCTTAAATCACCAGTTTTGATGCCTTGACAATAGACATTTACTCTGTTTCCAACTCTGCCATATTCAGCAGGATAAACTGGCTTTGCAAAAATTCCTAAGCTCTTCAAAGGAACAGATATCATCTTCGAAAAGTGAAGGGACCCAAAGATTTCAGACATTAAGAATAAGTATTTCTTAAAAGCTTTCCTTAAAGTCTTGTTGTGTGGAAGCAGTGACAGTTCTACCTGATGACTGATGAAACTTTGAGGACTATTTCGAAAGGCATTTAAAGTGAGAAAATAAGGCTGTATAATTTGAGATCTTCCACTGGTGTCAACAGTCAATACTATAATTTTTTTTTATAAGTTGCCTGTCTTCCCAATTGCACAGCTCGCTGGACCAAAAACACTAGAAACTGGCCCAGTCTTGACAGCATTTAGCTCAGCGATGTTAGGTTAAGGAGTGTTACTTGGCCTCAAAATCTCAAGTTATGGAAGGAAAATAAAATCAGATGGTGATACTTTCTCCTGAATACTATCCTTTCTGTGAGGTCCACTCATTTGGATATCTCGTGGGGACAAGATTTAATTAGAGTGTAATACACTCCCCAACGTCCCACCACTCTGACTTCCCTGACTGAATAAGTTCTCTGTCTTAATACTCACATATTAGAAGAAAGCATATTTATTTCATGGTTACAACAAATGAAGCACCTTTGAAATGTTAATCTTCCATGTGGGAAGCATTACTGCCGGTTTACACATAGCAAGAATCCACAAACAATAATACAATAATAACGATATCATCTTTTTAATGAGGTTCATTTGAGGAATCAGTGTTGTCCAGGACATTGGATTCTATTACATTCACCTGAAGAGGTACGTCTGAGTTTTGGTGCAATATCTAATCTGAAGGAGGACACATTCTGCAATGCAAAACTCCCTCAGAAGTGTCAATTGAGATTTTATATTCGGAAGAGAGAGTGCCACCATCGTAAAGAGTTTAGACTGTATAAGGTACACATATACACGCTGATGTACAAATAAGGAACAAGTACCATTCTTCCTATTGGAGGACAATAGCCAGTTTCAATATTCAAGATGGCGGCAAAGAAGGATGCTCCGACTGGAGCCACTCCGCTCTTTCTGTTATTCCTCATTTCCTTTTCTTTCTGCTTTATCCCCCTTTTGGTGCTTTCCCCCTCTTTGAGTTCATCTCCCCTGTGGCAGATCTCAGCCTGGTCTCTCTGCAGCTCATGGTGGGTCTCAGCCTGGTCTCTCTGCAGCTCATGGTGGGTCACAGTTGGTCTCTCTGCAGCTCGTGGTGGGCCTCAGCCTGGTCTCTCTGCAGCTCGTGGTGGGCCTCAGCCTGGCCTCTCTGCAGCTCATGGTGGGTCTCAGCCTGGTCTCTCTGCAGCTCGTGGTGGGCCTCAGCCTGGTCTCTCTGCAGCTCGTGGTGGGCCTCAGCCTGGCCTCTCTGCAGCTCGTGGTGGGTCTCAACCTGGCCTCTCTGCAGCTCATGGTGGGCCTCAGCCTGGTCTCTCTGCAGCTCGTGGTGGGCCTCAGCCTGGTCTCTCTGCAGCTTGTGGTGGGTCTCAGCCTGGTCTCTCTGCAGCTCATGGTGGGTCCTGGCCTGGTCTCTCTGCAGTGTGTAGTGGGTTCTGGCCTGGTCTCTCTGCAGTGTGTAGTGGGTCTCAGCCTGGTCTCTCTGCAGCTCATGGTGGGTCTCAGCCTGGTCTCTCTGCAGTGTGTAGTGGGTCTCAGCCTGGTCTCTGCAGTGTGTAGTGGGTTCTGGCCTGGTCTCTCTGCAGTGTGTAGTGGGTCTCAGCCTGGTCTCTCTGCAGCTCATGGTGGGTCTCACCCTGGTCTCTCTGCAGCTCATGGTGGGTCTCAACCTGGTCTCTCTGCAGCTCATGGTGGATCTCAGCCTGGTCTCTCTGCAGCTCGTGGTGGATCTCAGCCTGGTCTCTCTGCAGCTCGTGGTGGATCACAGGCTGGTCTCTCTGCAGCTCGTGGTAGGCCTCAGCCTGGCCACACTACAGTGTGTAGTGGGTCTCAGCTTGGTCTCTCTGCAGCTCATGGTGGGTCACAGCCTGGTCTCTCTGCAGCTTATGGTGGGTCTCAGCCTGGTCTCTCTGCTGCTCGTGGTGGATCTCAGCCTGGTCTCTCTGCAGCTCGTGGTAGGCCTCAGCCTGGCCACACTGCAGTGTGTAGTGGGTCTCAGCCTGGTCTCTCTGCAGCTCGTGGTGGGCCTCAGCCTGGTCTCTCTGCAGCTCGTGGTGGGCCTCAGCCTGGCCTCACTGCAGTGTGTAGTAGGTCTCAGCCTGGTTTCTGCAGTGTGTAGTGGGTCTCAGCCTGGTCTCTCTGCAGCTTGTGGAGGGTCCTTGCCTGGTCTCTCTGCAGCTCATGGTGCATCCTTGCCTGGTCTCTGCAGCTCGTGTTGGGTCTCAGCCTGGTCTCTCTGCAGCTCATAGTGTGTCTCAGCCTGGTCTCTATGCAGCTCATGGTGGGTCCTGGCCTGGTTTCTCCGCATTGTGTAGTGGGTTCTGGCCTGGTCTCTCTGCAGTGTGTAGTGGGTCTCAGCCTAGTCTCTCCGCAGCTCATGGTGGGTCTCAGCCTGGTCTCTCTGCAGCTTATGGTGGGTCTCAGCCTGGTCTCTCTGCAGCTCATGGTGGGTCTCAGCCTGGTCTCTCTGCAGCTCATGGTGGGTCTCAGCCTGGTCTCTCTGCAGTGTGTAGTGGGTCTCAGCCTGGTGTCTCTTCAGTGTGTAACGGGTCCCAGCCTGGTCACTCTGCAGCTCATGGTGGGTCTCAGCCTGGTGTCTCTGCAGCTCTTGGTGAGTCTCAGCCTGGTCTCTCTGAAGCTCGTGTTGGGCCTCAGACTGGTCTCTCTGCAGCTCGTGTTGGGCCTCAGCCTGGTCTCTCTGCAGCTCGTAGTGGATCTCAGCCTGGTCTCTCTGCAGCTTGTGGTGGATCTCAGCCTCATCTCTCTGCAGTGTGTAGTGGGTCTCAGCCTGGTCTGTCTGCAGCTTGTGGTGGGTCCTGGCCTGGTTTCTCTGCAGTGTGTAGTGGGTTCTGGCCTGGTCTCTCTGCAGTGTGTAGTGGGTCTCAGCCTGGTCACTCTGCAGCTCATGGTGGGTCTCAGCCTGGTGTCTCTGCAGCTTGTGGTGGGTCCTTGCCTGGTCTCTCTGCAGCTCGTGGTGGGTCTCAGCCTGGTCTCTCTGCATCTCGTGGTGGGACTCAACCTGGCCTCACTGCAGTGTGTAGTGGGTCTCAGCCTGGTCTCTCTGCAACTCGTGGTGGGTCCTGGCCTGGTTTCTCTGCAGTGTGTAGTGGGTTCTGGCCTGGTCTCTCTGCAGTGTGTAGTGGGTCTCAGCCTGGTCACTCTGTAGCTCATGGTGGGTCTCCGCCTGGTGTCTCTGCAGCTTGTAGTGGGCCTCAACCTTGTCTCTCTGCAGCTCGTGGTGGGCCTCAGCCTGGTCTCTCTTCAGCTCGTGGTGGGACTCAGCCTGGCCTCACTGCAGTGTGTAGTGGGTCTCAGCCTCGTCTCTTTGCAGTGTGTAGTGGGTCTATGCCTGGTCTCTCTGCAGCTCGTGGTGGGTCCTGGCCTGGTCTCTCTGCAGTGTGTAGTGGGTTCTGGCCTGGTCTCTCTGCAGTGTGTAGTGGGTCTCAGCCTGGTCTCTCTGCAGCTCATGGTGGGCCTCAGCCTGGTCTCTCTGCAGCTCATGGTGGGCCTCAGCCTGGCCTCACTGCAGTGTGTAGTGGGTCTCAGCCTGGTCTCTTTGCAGTGTGTAGTTGGTCTCAGCCTGGTCTCTCTGCAGCTTGTGGTGCGTCCTTGCCTGGTCTCTCTGCAGCTCGTGTTGGGTCTCAGCCTGGTTTCTCTGCAGCTCATAGTGTGTCTCAGCCTGGTCTCTCTGCAGTGTGTAGTGGGTCTCAGCCTGGTCTCTCTGCAGCTCATGGTGAGTCTCAGCCTGGTCTCTCTGCAGCTCATGGTCGGTCTCAGCTTGGTCTCTCTGCAGCTCGTGGTGGGACTCAGCCTGGCCTCACTGCAGTGTGTAGTGGGTCTCAGCCTGGTCTCTCTTCAGTGTGTAACGGGTCTCAGCCTGGTCACTCTGCAGCTCGTGGTGGGTCTCAGTCTGGTCTCTCTGAAGCTCGTGTTGGGCCTCAGACTGGTCTCTCTGCAGCTCGTGTTGGGCCTCAGTCTGGTCTCTCTGCAGCTCATAGTGGATCTCAGCCTGGTCTCTCTGCAGCTCATGGTGGGTCTCAGCCTGGTCTCTCTGCAGCTCGTGGTGGGCCTCAGCCTGGTCTCTCTGCAGCTCGTGGTGGGTCTCAGTCTGGTCTCTCTGAAGCTTGTGTTGGGCCTCAGACTGGTCTCTCTGCAGCTCGTGTTGGGCCTCAGTCTGGTCTCTCTGCAGCTCATAGTGGATCTCAGCCTGGTCTCTCTGCAGCTTGTGGTGGGTCTCAGCCTGGTCTCTTGGCAGCTCGTAGTGGATCTCAGCCTGGTCTCTCTGCAGCTTGTGGTGGATCTCAGCCTGGTCTCTTGGCAGCTCGTAGTGGATCTCAGCCTGGTCTCTCTGCAGCTTGTGATGGTTCTCAGCCTGGTCTCTTGGCAGCTCATGGTGCATCCTTGCCTGGTTTCTCTGCAGCATGTAGTGGGTCTCAGTCTGGTCTCTCTACAGCTCGTTGTCGGTCTCAGCCTGGTCTCTCTGCAGCTCGTGTTGGGTCTCAGACTGGTCTCTCTGCAGCTCATAGTGTGTCTCAGCCTGGTCTCTCTGCAGTGTGTAGTGGGTTCTGGCCTGGTCTCTCTGCAGTGTGTAGTGGGTCTCAGCCTGGTCTCTCTGCAGCTCATGGTGGGCCTCAGACTGGCCTCACTGCAGTGTGTAGTGGGTCCTGGCCTGGTCTCTCTGCAGTGTGTAGTGGGTCTCAGCCTGGTCTCTCTGCAGCTCGTGGTGGGTCTCAGCCTGGTCTCTCTGCAGCTCATAGTGTGTCTCAGCCTGGTCTCTCTGCAGCTCATGGTGGGTCCTGGCCTGGTCTCTCTGCAGTGTGTAGTGGGTTCTGGCCTGGTCTCTCTGCAGTGTGTAGTGGGTCTCAGCCTGGTCTCTCTGCAGCTCATGGTGGGTCTCAGCCTGGTCTCTCTGCAGTGTGTAGTGGGTCTCAGCCTGGTCTCTTGGCAGCTCGTAGTGGATCTCAGCCTGGTCTCTCTGCAGCTTGTGGTGGGTCTCAGCCTGGTCTCTTGGCAGTTTGTAGTGGATCTCAGCATGGTCTCTCTGCAGTTTGTGGTGGGTCTCAGCCTGGTCTCTCTGCAGCTCATAGTGGATCTCAGCCTGGTCACTCTGCAGCTCATGGTGGGTCTCAGCCTGGTGTCTCTGCAGCTTGTGGTGGGCCTCAGCCTTGTCTCTCTGCAGCTCGTGGTGCATCCTTGCCTGGTCTCTCTGCAGCTCATGGTGGGTCACAGCCTGGTCTCTCTGCAGCTCATGGTGGGTCACAGTTGGTCTCTCTGCAGCTCATGGTGGGTCTCAGCCTTGTCTCTCTGCAGCTCATGGTGGGTCTCAGCCTGGTCTCTCTGCAGCTCATGGTGCATCCTTGCCTGGTCTCTCTGCAGCTCATGGTGGGTCTCAGCCTTGTCTCTCTGCAGCTCATGGTGCATCCTTGCCTGGTCTCTCTGCAGCTCATGGTGGGTCACAGCCTGGTCTCTCTGCAGCTCATGGTGGGTCTCAGCCTGGTGTCTCTGCAGCTTGTGGTGGGTCTTAGCCTGGTCTCTCTGCAGCTCATGGTGGGTCTCAGCCTGGTCTCTCTGCAGCTCATGGTGGGTCCTGGCCGGGTCTCTCAATGGCTTGTGGTAACTCCCAGCTTGGTGTTTCTGTGCTTTGTGGCAGATCCTGGCTTTGTATTTCAATGGCTCGTTGTCGGTTTCGTCCTAGTGCCCTGGCGTCCCTCAGCTTGATCTCTCAGAGATACGTTGGCTGGTCTCTCGGTGACTCATAGTGGTGCCTCGGATCAGCGTGCAAGTGTAACCTACCCAAACATGTTCCTGAGGCACCAGGGGTGATTGGGAGAGCAGCAGTTCCAGCAGCAGTGATGGTATCTGAGGTGGCAATACGAGAACAGACAGCTGAGATCACCCCGGAGAGCGACATTAGCAGAGGACTCACCAAAGACCACTAAACTTTCAAAATTTTCCTTTATTTTCTTAGTTTAAACCACAAAAGACTTTTGTGCAAACTATTACCTATTTCAATATTTTTCTACTATTGTATGAGGTAATGCTTAACTTTTTGACTCTCATTCCTTTATGGTGCCGTGTGTGGCAACATTATACACGTTTCACTGTACTCCTGTACTTGAGTACACATGACAACAAAATCTAAAATCTAAACCTAAAAATCTATACAACCAGACCACAAAAATATGCAACCCTACAGTAGAGGTGATTGAAAACTGGGGGAAAGATATGTTGGTGCATTTTAATTGATTTCATGAACGATCAACACAGAAAATAATGAGTTACTCATTGCTTCATCTACTATCACTTACAAACCATTTCTTCCAATTATTGCATTAGACCAAAAGGAAGCACTGAGCCCACAGGTCAAAATAAAAAGCTTTTTATAACTGTAATTTATGCAATAACATTTATCACTGCTGGACTACTTTGTAGGCATTTGAAATACTGTTCTGAGCAGCTCAGCAAATAATTAAACATTTGTTCTTCTTAAGTTTTTTTTTTCATTTGAGTCATACGCTCAATTTTTACCAAATATTCAAAGCTCAACTGTACTAACACTTGGATAAGGTTGAGTACCACATTAAAATCAGGGAAATATCTGAGATCACAAACAAACACTGTTAGATACCAATATATAAATTGGTCTCAAATCTTACGTTTTGCTACTTTTAAGGAGATTCGACCTATTTACTTGAAATGAGGGAGAGTTACTTTAAGGACAAATTTGGACGAGGGCATTAAGGAAATTAAACAGAACAGTGGTTCAACACTGAACCTGACTGACTGCAATGGAATGTCAGCCTGGATTTAAAGCTCAGAGATAAAACGTTACCAGTGAGAAGGAGGCATAGTTAACACACTGTCACATTTTGTACATCTCACATACAAATAAAGAACACACTATCTAGCTTAATATATGTTGTAAGTCAGAGGGAAATGGGTCTGGGTGGATTACTCTTCAGAGGGTCGGTGTGGACTGGTTTGGCCGAAGGGCCTGTTTCCACACTGTAGGGAATCTGATCTAGTCTAATCAAACTGTTTGCACATGGTACCGAAGGGGATATTTATTTTTGATACTAAAAAAGGAAGTATCAGAAACATGCTTTAAATATCAAAGATCCAGTATTCCAGTTTATAGTTTGTAGGTGCAGATTATTACAATATAGCAATATGATGTTGTAAGTTCTTTGTTGTAACTGGAGCACTTCATTAAAATAGATAGAATCATTTATCGAAAACAGGAAAAACAACCACAACTTAGCTTTAGTTTTTAGTCGTTAATCCTTAATTCTTGTTTTAGCTGTCTCAGTATCTTATTTGCAAAGCCAGTCATACCTAAAGTCATATCTTATATGCATATAAGGTGGCTGTATGCAATCAGCAAGTTCTTCTTTGCCAGGGGGAGAAAGAGTTATAGAAGTTAAGATCATACAGCTACAGTCGCAAGATGTGAGTGAATTTACATTAAAGCATGTTATATATTATATCCTTAGTTTCCAACGAAGAAAGATGTTTTGTGCAGAGGTAGGAAGAGCTACGTAAACTTCAAGTAATGTTTAATGGAAAAACAAAACAAACTCTTCAGATTTTTGGGTGAGTGGTAGAGGATGTAAGGCACAGATCGAGAGGTCTAACTGCAGTAAGAGCAGGAGCGAAGTGACTTCACAAACCATTACCTATCCATGAGCTTTTGTCCCAGGTAATACTTCCCACCCCTTTTCAACAGCATAAATCTCATCATGTTTTCTAGCCCTGTTTAGTTCTGAAGAAGGGTCATATTGTACCAAAATATTCACTCTGTTTCTGTCTCCACAGATGCTGTTGGTCTTGCTGAGTTTCTCCAGTACTGTTTTGCTTTATTTTCAGCTTCCAGCATCTTCAATATTCTGCTGTTATTTTATATAATGGTTCTAAACTTTTGACTTGAGCGGCTCAATTGGACACTTGGAGGGTGCCCGAGGTACAAACTACCCCGCTGCTGGCAAAATACCACGGCAATGGGAAGCCATTTAACTCCCTTCCTGAAGTCTTCACCAGCCTATCTACACAACTCGCAAAAGACTCAGAAAAATAGATTTCAATTTCTAAGATCCAAGAACTATATATATTTTTTAAAATCATAAAATGAGAGGTTTTTCTTTTAAATGACCAAGAATAAATAAATATTGGTAGGATCTTTCTGCTTTCTGCTGGAAACTGGCACAAGGACATTTGTTGTTTAGAATATTCCACAAATGTAGTTCCAGTTGAAAGTAGATAGTAATTTGCGAATGCTGAACGTGACCAATCAATTTTGTGCTTTCAAATGAAATAGTCCAGGGGTGTCAAGGGTCTGATGAATAAGCAGTTCCACCTCCATCTCAAGAGAGTAATTAAAGTGCATTGGACACATGAACTAGACAGCCAGGAAAAGGAAATAGACAATTTTGCACAGATTAAACATTGCTAAATCCATTTAAGAATGGCATCAAAGCTTAAAACAAGGTGGAGGTGTATAAATGTTGTGAGGAACAGGATAGTCTTTCTGTTGCCAGGTAAATGGTTGCATTACATAAGTTATGTTACATAATCACTATTCTGCCATAACCAATGATTATTACTCTTGGGGTTTGGATTAATGACCCAGGCTGGTAATAATGTTGTCTGGGACATTTTCTGTAACGTATAAGTATGACTATGTTAGGCCGTTGCTTGACTTGTCTGTGAAACTGCTATCCCAATTTTGGAATTAGCTCCCAAATGTTAGTAAGGAGGACTTTGCAGGGTTGACAGGACTACGTTTGCAATTATTATTTCCAGTGCCTTAGTCCGTGCCAAGTAGTCCGTCCAATTTCATTCCATTTTTCTTTTCCAGCAGGTTTTACAACTGAATGGCTTGTTAGACCATTTCAAAGAGCAGATAAGAGTTAATGACATTGCTGTGGGTCTGGAGTCACCTGTAGGCCAGTCCAGGGCTGATTCCTTCACTAAAGGACATGAGTGAATCAGATGGGTTTTTCCTACAATTGACAATAGCTACCTGGTCATCAGTAGACCTTTAAATCCAGATTTGTATTGAATTCAAATTCCACCACTTGCTATGATAGGATTGGAACTGATGTACCCAAACCATTATCTGGGGTTCTGGATTACAAGTTAAGTGACAGTAGGTTTTAGCTATTAGCTCAGGAGCAGTACTCTTCTGGGGACAACTTAGCGGGTACTTGCAAACTGTTTTGTTACATATTATGGCCATGATCAGACAGAAGTATGATACTTTGTGATTGAGAATGAGGTCCAGTTACTTGTACGTGTGAGATATTTTCATCTTCCAAAATACTGCAGACACTAGAGCAGTCCCAAAGGATTATAGAGTCAGAAAGGGAAACCCACTATTTAAAAAAGGAGCGAGTGAGAAAAATGAAGAACTACAGATTAGTTAGCTTTACATCAGTACTGGGGAAAATACTCAAATCTATTAAAAAAGACATGATAACAGAATATTCAGAAAACAAAAATGAGGTGAGACAAAATCAACATGAGTTTATGAAAGCGAAATATTCAGATAAACTACTGGAGCTTTTGTGGATGTAATGAGTAGATTAGTTGAGGGAGAATTAGTAAATGTAGCATATTTGGATTTCAGGAAGACTTTTGATGAGGCCCCAAATAAGGGGTTAGTGGACATATATAAAGCATATGGATTGAGGGGCCATATACTGGTATGGGAGAATTGATTGACAGACCAGAAACAGAGAGTGAAATAAATTATGTTGTTGATGTCAGACTGGCCATTTTAACTCCACTTTGTAAATTGTCCAAGGGAAGCTGCACCAGAGACTTAAGGATCAGCAAGTGCAGAGCCAGAACTCAGTCATTGGAGTAGTGACTGAGGTTTCCAAGGACATTGGGGATCACATTGCTGACTCTAAAATCTCTACATATTTAGATTAAAGTGGTGCTGGAAAAGCACAACAGGTCAGGCAGCATCCGAGGATCAGGAAGATCGACGTTTCGGGCAAATGCTCTTCATCAGGAATGGAGGCAGGGCACCTGCAGGGTGGAGAGATAAGTGGGGTGGGTGCGGGGTGGGGGCATTGCTGGGGAGAAGGTAGCAAAGGGTACAATAGGACAATAGATGAATGGGGGTGGGGGTGGAGGTGATAGGTCAGAGAGGAGGGTGGAGCGCATAGGTGGGAAGGGAGATAGGCAGGTAGGACAGGTCATGAGGACAGTGCTGAGCTGGAAGGTTGGAACTGGGGTAAGGTGTGGGAGGGGGGAATTGAGGAAACTGGTGAAGTCCACATTGATGCCCTGAGGTTGAAGTGTTCCGAGGCAGAAGATGAGGCGTTCTTCCTCCAGGCGTCAGATGGTGAGGGAGCGGCGGTGGAGGAGGCCCAGGA
>NC_057724.1:63521465-63528070 GCF_004010195.1 Chiloscyllium plagiosum
GAGGGTGGTACGTGTATGGAATGAGCTGCCAGAGGATGTGGTGGAGGCTGGTACAATTGCAACATTTAAGAGGCATTTGGATGGGTATATGAATAGGAAGAGTTTGGAGGGATATGGGCCGGGTCCTGGCAGGTGGAACTAGATTGGGTTGGGATATCTGGTCAGCATGGACGGGTTGGACCGAAAGGTCTGTTTCCATGCGGTACATCTCTATGACACTGGGAAAGTTGGCAACAAACCGATTGCTTTTTAATCATTATAATTGATTCTTTGCCCTGATGGATAGATGTGAAGACATTGTATTTGACACTTACTGTTATCTGCATAGTATATGAGATATTTGCAAAGCATGGTATTTCTGATAGGTCATTTCAGATAGTGGGTCATAGTTTGCTAATGAGTACTTCAGTCAGTTCTACAACTGAACAACCTGACCATAGGGTGAGGTCTATAAGTCTCAAAGAGGAATATTAACATCAATACAGGACTGCTTCATTATAGATCCATCCCAATCCAACGTGATCAAGCAGCATTTACATTACTGATAGACAGGAAGCTGAAGACTCAGATCCCCAAACTATCAAAGAAGTAAAATCCACATTCATGCCAATAGGACTATCAAACATATAAAAGGAGCAGCCCTATTGCGTGTAACAGGCCACACAACGTAATAGTTGCCAGCATGTGAATGATTGCTACATCTAAGACACATTTAACAAGGAGCATCTGGACTCTGAGCTAAAAGGTATGGTCAACTCAAGTAGTTGCAGACTAGCAGGGATACATATTGCTCATACTGCTGAAGGGCTTATACAGAGGAACTACAGAAAAGTGATTATTTTGGAGATTAACTGTCCACCGTTAATAGGTTAGGATGAACCCAATGGGGAATGTGAGATCACAAGGATCTGCAAACTTCAGACAGCCAGACAGAGAATTAAAATCAATGGACTTCATCCCATCAAATTACCAATCCTCTAAGTCTTAATCACATGGCACACTTCATGTCCTCTTAGCCTTAGCACTCAAAGGTCTTGTTTCATCGTTGGAATGATTTACCCTGGCTCCCTACCATAGTGAACATCCCTCAACCTCCACATAACCAGCCTGGTCATGGCTGCCCTCCTGTTTTAATCTCCTTTTGCATCCTGTTTACCTTAGTCCCACCATCAATAGGGGAGAGAGGGAGGGTGAGTATCAGCCATGTTTCCAAGCATTTCTTAAGGTGCGCTTTGTAATATGATCCCTGCTTGTCCTGTCTATTTGCCTCATTATTTATAAGACTCTTGATAAGTGTTAATTTAGTAATTATACAATATCTTTATGCCCATGTGACAACTGTATTGATTGTATTACTAACAACTTATGAGGAGAAAGTGAGGTCTGCAGATGCTGGAGATCAGAGATGGAAATGTGTTGCTGGAAAAGCGCAGCAGGTCAGGCAGCATCTAGGGAACAGGAGAATCGACGTTTCGGGCATTAGCCCTTCTTCAGGACTGAAGAAGGGCTAATGCCCGAAACGTCGATTCTCCTGTTCCCTAGATGCTGCCTGACCTGCTGCGCTTTTCCAGCAACACATTTCCATTACTAACAACTTATGCCAATGTTAATCCTTTGTCCATAGTTAATTCTATGCCCTAGTGTACTTTTGCGTTTTAGGTGATTTGCAAATGGATGGATGCACCAAAAATGTATGCCGAGCTTCTTCACTTTTTTTTGCCAAATACTACTTCAGCCAAGATTTCTGGATTCTTGTAATATTATAGTCAGAAGGCAAAGTAAACAGTTGGAAATGGCGTCATCTATCCAATTCTGAAGAACCCACAAAATGCATTTCTTCTTTAAACTCCTCTTTCTGAAAATTAAATTTTGAAACCATTAACTCGTCACTTATACACATCAGGCACAAAATGTTCAAAAAGATGTATTCATTGATGCTTTTGAATTTATAATGTGCCTTTCAAACACTGTAAAAAATTTAAAGATATAGAAAGTACAATGAAGTTCTCAACAGCACATTTTAAAATTAAAATTACCAAAAGAAATCATTGTAACTTATAGAGTTAGTGCTTTTAGTCCCTGTTGCTCCCAAAGTTTTTGTTATATTCTAGAGCCCTGAAAGCTAAAGCAAATGGATGTAAATTTACATGAGACTCAGAGGTGTAATATCGAGCAGCAGAGAGATGTAGTAGAGGTCTGGAAAACTGATTCAGGAAACTCAGATGTGACATAAAATATAATTAGGCTAAGGCACTTGTACTCAATTTATCTTTTGATCTTTAAATGTTGCAAGTTGGCTAATGCTAACTTTGAAATCCATGCTGGTAAAATCAAGTTTAAATTCATTCAGGTCTCTGCTACCTGCTGCAGTATCCTTCAAAGTTCAGTAACTCTTCATCTGTGCCAGTGTTCAATGCATATCCTTCTCCCATTGGTCCATCTCTGGTGGTACATCCATTAATTGTTTAGATTCTATACACTGGAACACATTCCTCAAATCCCTCTGCCTCTCCTTCATTTTC
Source organism: Chiloscyllium plagiosum (assembly GCF_004010195.1). NCBI lineage: Eukaryota > Metazoa > Chordata > Chondrichthyes > Orectolobiformes > Hemiscylliidae > Chiloscyllium > Chiloscyllium plagiosum. The sequence continues at coordinate 63,523,988 of NC_057724.1, forward strand.
AAAACTGTCTTAAATCTCTCTGTAACCAATTGTTCCCCAAAACTCTTCCATGTTCTAATATAAGGTTAGCATTAGATCTGTCTCCACAGATGCTGCATGACCTGCTGAGATTTTCCAATATTCTTCTTTCATTGGACACTCAGTGCCCTTACTCCCAAATGCCCCAGGATGTGTTTTATTGTTACAGGCGCTGCATTAATGAAACCTTTAATTGCTGTAAATTTTAAACTTTCATTATACACCTTGTACTCTGATTATGCCCATGGTCACTCAAAGAGTCCATATTGCAACTTCAATTTGCATGGAAGCCCTATGCCGAATGTAAAACCTAAGTATGTTGATGGCTCCAAAACAAATATATGTCCTGCTTTAACTGTGTCCCTCTTGTAATTATATATCCTAGGCTAACAATTGACATACATTTCCCCTTCCTGAGACCCACATTATCAGTGTTGAGGCCTGTGATTAGCTCTGATACTTGCCAAAGCTTGCCAGTCATCTCTGAGCAAGTAGTAGCGCACAAAGGATCCTTAGCCAGCACCTTTCAAACAAGCAACTTCTATCTGCTAGAAGGACAAAACCTTCAGATACAGGGGAGCACCACACTCTGCAATTTCCCCTGAAAGCCACACCTCATCCTGAATTGAAAACATAACACGTTATTTTACAATTGCTGAGTCAAATTCCTATAGCTGCCTTCTGAACCACACTAAATTGGATTAATAAGATAACACACTGCCATTTTCTGAAGGGGAATTAGGGATTAGCAATAAATATTGGTCTGGCCAGTGATGTCTGCATCCCCTGAAAGAACAAGAAGATGGGGCAGAAAGCAGAAAAGTCCAATAGTGATTAATTTAATCAGGAGTGGTTGCTAAGTATACGGGTGGGACCATCTTACAATAGCTGTCTTGTGATGTGGATTGGAAAAGCAATTTCTGATTCAGATCAGCAAGAAATGTAACCTACTTAGACTACTACGATGCTTTGAGCTTGTCTTCTGGGTCAGAATTCATCTTAACTGATGCACTGCAGCAATCCTTGCAGGGAACAGTGCAGAGTACCTTCATGGAAGCAATGCCCACATTTTAGGCCATACCCTGGGACGTAAAAAGTTTAAAGTCCCGCTGCCTCTTTCAGAATCTGTGGAGAGAACAAAGTATGTGACACATGGGAAAGGGAGTCGGGGAGGTGTAAGACAGAATGTGGATCAGATGCTATGGTGACACATGGGAGTAAGTCAATTTAGAGGTTAGTTCGGTCAAATTGCAGGGGTGCTTATTTCAGGTGAAGGGGTGGTTAGGTCAGCTTAAGGTTGTGGTCAGGTTGGTTTAAGGGTGGGTGGCATAAGTCAAGTTGGGTCAGGAGGGACCAGGTCAGGGAGTTGGAAGGGATTGGGTCAAGTCAGATTAGGGGTTTGGAGTGTTTAAATGGGAGTTGGGAGTTTAAAAAGGTCGGGGAGAGGCTAACTTCTGCTGAGTAACTATCAAGGTAAGTGCGTTGGGCATCTTTGAATGTAGCTCAGTCCTTAACTTAAGTTTGGCTCTGGACATGGAGTAAATGCCCAATGGGGATGCAGTTGTGGTGATGTCACTGGACTAGTAATTCACACTTGCAAGCTAATATTCTGGCAATAGCGGTGCAAATCCCAAAATGGCAGGTAACAAATTTGAATTGAATTAAAAGCTAGTCTAGTGGAACCAAGTTGATTGTTGTAAATGTCCATCTATTAGGTTCACTAATACCAGTTAGGAATGGAAATCTGCTGTCTTTACCTGATCTGGCCCACATACAGCTTTAGACCCGTTGTAATGTAGTTGACTCCAAAATGTCCTCTGAAATGGCAGATTAAATCTCTCAGTTTCCAAAAACCATAAGACATAGGAGCTGAGTTAGGCCATTTGGCCTATCGTGTCTACTTCAACATTTGATCATGACTATTTATTTCTCAATCCCATTCTCCTGCCTTCTCCCATAATGATTGATCTCCTTACTAATCAAGAATCTGTTTTAAAAGCCCTCAAAGACATGGTCTCTACAGCCTTCTGCGGCAATGAGTTCCACAGATGAACTACCCTCTGGCTGAAGAAATTCCTCCTTATTCCAATTCTACAGGGTCACCACTTCACTCTGAGACCCTCAGGACAAAGACTGCACTAGTGGAAATATCTTCTCCATGTCCACTGTATCTGGGCCTCTTAGTATTCTGTAAGTTTCAATCAGATCTCCCACTCATCCAACTAAACTCCATTGAATAAAGACACCTCAAGCGCTCCTCATATGACAAACTCTTTACCTGCAGGATCATTCTTGTAAACCTTGGGACCCCCTCCAGTGTCAGCACATCCTTCCTTGGAAGTGGGGCCCAAAACTGCTCACAATCATAAAATCATAAAATCCATCCAATATTCCAAATATGGTCTGACCAAAGCCTAATACAGCCTCAGCAGTACATCGCTCTCTTGAATTCTGGCCCTCCTGAAATGAATTCTCACTTTGCATTTGCCTTCCTAACTACCAACTGAACTCACATGTTAACAATAAAAGAATCTTGAGCTTTCAAAGTGCTCTTCCTTCGTCAGGTGACTTCATTTCAAATAACCTGTTGGACTATAACCTGGTATCATGTAACTTCTGGCCTTGTCCACCCCAATCCAACAACAGCACCTCCACATCACATTAAGAGACCTCTGAACCAGGACTCCCAAGTGCCTTTGTGCTTCAGATTTCCAAATCCTTTACCCGTATAGAAAATAGCCTACACCTCTATTCTTCCTACCAAACTGCATAAACGCACACTTGTCCACATTGTACTCCATTGGCCATTTTTTTGCTGACTCTCCTCGCCTCTCCAACTTCTTCTGCAGCTTTCCCACTTCCTCAACACAACCAGCCCCTCCATCTATCTTTGTGTGATTAGCAAACTTAGCATCAATGCCTGCAGTCTCTTTCTCCAGTTGAAGGACATTAATGATAGGCAGATGGGCAACAAATACCCCTCCCAGCATCTTCCCCTGCCACCGCAGGAATTGCAAAACCTGCAACCACACCTCCCCCCTCACCTCAGACCAAGGCTCCAAAGGAGCCTTCCACATCCATCAGAGTTTTACCTGCACATCCACACATGTCATTTACTATATCTGTTGCTCCTGATGCAGTCTCCTCTACATTGGGGAGATAGGACGCCTACTTGCAGAGCGCTTCAAAGAACATCTCTGGGACACCCGCACCAACCAACGCCACTGCCTGTGGCTGAACACTTCAACTCCCCCTCCCACTCCGCTGAGGACATGCAGATCCTGGGTCTCCTACATCACCACTCCCTAACCACCAAATGCCTGGAGGAAGAACACCTCATCTTCCACCTTGGGACCCTCCAATCCCACGGCATCTATGTGGCTTTCGCCAGTTTCCTTATTTCCCCTCCCCTCACCTTATTCCGGATCCAACCTTCTGACTCAGCACTGCCCTCATGAGCTGTCCTACCTGCACATTTTCCTTCCCACCTATCCATTCCACACTCCCCTCTGACCTATCACCATTACCCCCCACCTTATTTCCAGCTATCACATTCTCAGCTACCTTCCCCCCAGCCCCACCCCTCCTATTATCTCTCATCCCTTCAGTTCACAAGCCTCATTCCTGATGAAGAGCTTTTGCCTGAAACGTCAATTCCCCTGCTCCTCGGATGCTGCCTGACCTGCTGTGCTTTTCCAACACCACACTCTCGAGTCTAATCTCCAGCATCTGCAGCCCTCGCTTTTGCCTAACAAATGCCAATATCTAAATCTCATAATGGGCTATGTAAATCGGTAATTGATTTAGTCATGGAGTATGAAGGAAAATAAGTAACTCAAATGATTTGGTGGTGGAAAAATACATATTTAATGGTGCATAAAAACATGTCTGGATATCAAAGTTTTAAAAAATCAAGTTCAGTTGTCATTAGTACACTGGCACTTCCAAGGGGTCCAAATCTTTTAGGTCATGCCTGGTCTCTAACAATTTGGAGGCCAGAAGGTATGGGCCAAAGTTTTTCAAAATAGTACAGAAGATAGTGGCATCTCGATTGCTGCTGAGTGC
>NC_057724.1:63528570-63543008 GCF_004010195.1 Chiloscyllium plagiosum
GCATGCTTTTAATTATTTCAGTTTTGATATTTTCTGTTGAAGTCTAATTTCATTTCATTTTATGGCTTTCACAGGTTTCCTCCTTTTTTTCTGTACAGTTCATCGAAGATTTTAGTTTTGGCTCAATGGACTGATGTTCACTATATATGGGTGGAGTATCAAATATGAGAAGTTCATGGAGGATTTCCCACTGTGAGCTCTAGCAAGTTTTCTCATACAGTTCTGCATTGCTCACCTAATTAATTTTGTTCTATACATCTTTAGCAACAACTCACAGTCATCCATGTGTACCACCTGCAGAAGTACTTGCCACTGCGGGAAACATTCAGGATTTCCATTCGTGCCTCCATCTTTGTAGCCTAGGTGTGTGCCAGGTTGATCATTGCCAGCTACCATTAGCACTTCATTGTACATGTAGCAAGAGGGAAATGCAAAGGAATAGAGGCTGAGGACAAATAGGTAGCACAGGCAATACTTCAGAAAGAGTAGCTCACAATTATAAATGTATTGTAATTTTTAATCACCAACTTTCTGAATGATGTTACATGGGCTACCTGTCCTTAGCATCAGACTTGAGTCAATTAAAAGGAGTGCTCATGCCCAACAAAGCAGGATATTAGATTAGATTAAGCCATCAAACAAGTTGATAATGATATTGAACAGCAGGAAAACCAAAACAAACAAAACATTGCTTTTTCATTTGGCAACAAACAGGGGCTGTTTGTTTTTCAGCGGCAACAAACTATAGATAAGGTGAATGGTAGGTGTCTTTTCTCTAGGGCTGCGAATTTCAAGTCTGGGAGGATATATTTTTAAGGTGACAGGACTTCAAAAAGACATGAGGTTTTTTTTTTACATAGAGAGTGGCTTGTGTGTATAATGAATTGCCAGAGGAAGTGGTGGATGTGGGTACAGTTACAACATTTAAAAGATGTTTAGATAAGTACATGAATAAGACATTTTTGAAGGGATATGGGCCAAGCGCAGGCAGGTAGGTCTAGTCTAGTTTGGGATTATGGTCAGGCATAGACTGGTCTGTTTCCATGCTGTATGATTCTGTGAATCTAAATTTTCTATCAATGAATGATCAATTTACCCAACACACATTTATTAGCAGTGGATGTCAGTTAAGTCTTGACTGACTTGTTGCACCTGATTCTGCGCATGATTGTGCTCAAGCTGACCGCACAAACACTCATGTTCCTTTCTTCCTTGCAATCCCTATCCATCATATCATTTCTGATCTTCACCCAACTGTCGTAACCAACTCTTTAATTTAAGTCTACCTCTCACGCTGGCTCAGTGGTTAGCACTGCTGCCTCACAGCACCAGGGTCCCAAATTCAATGCAAGCCTTGGGTGACTGTCTGTGTGGAGTTTGCACATTCTCCCCGTGTCTGCGTGGGTTTCCTCCGGGTGCTCCGGTTTCCTCCCACAATCCAAAGATGTGTAGGTCAGGTGAATTGGCCATGCTAAATTGCCCATAGTGTCAGGTGTATTAGTCAGAGGGAAATGTGTCTGGGTGGATTACTCTTCAGAGGGTTGGTGTGGACTAGTTGGGCAGATGGGCCTGTTTCCACACTGTAGGGGGTCTAATCTTTAATCTAACCTCAATATTATTCCCTGAGGCACAGCCCTACAGCTGAGCTGTGCCAACCATCATGATGCACTGTCCTCCTATCAAAACCAGTGTTGTGGTGGCTGTTGATGACAACCCTCTGTGAGTAACCTATGTTCTTCAATGCTTTATCATCTCCCACCCTCTGTGGGAGTTGCTAACTGCCACAATTATTGTTCCCCTTGTCTCTCAGCATGCTGCCTCCAATCCCCACAATTACCTCCCTCAATGTCCTTCGCATACCCATAGCTACTGAAACATCCCTTCACTTTCAGAGAACTGAACTCCAGGACTGACTCGCCACTGCCCATATTGTTCAGGGCTAAGGAAATTTCAGCCCACTCTGTCCAATTTTCCTATGGTTTCTGGCCTCGATGAGTCATATCAGGGCATCTTCATCATCTCAAACTTAAATAGTTTCCATTGTCATTTATTAGTGTTTTTATTTTCACTGCCTAATCTATCTAAATAATATGTACTTGTGATGGTCAAGCAGGAATAATTTGAAGAATGTAGAATGGTTAGCACTGCTGTTTTACAGTGCCAGGGATTTTGGTTTGACTCCAGCCTTGGGTAAAAGTGAGGACTGCAAATGCTGGAAACCGGAGTTTAGATTAGAGTGGTGCTGGAAAAACACAGCAGGTCAGGCAGCATCCGAGCAGCAGGAAAATTGACTTTTCAGGCAAAAGCCCTTAATCAGGAATGGAGTCAGGGAGCCTCCAGGGTGGAGAGATAAATGGGGGCGGGGAGAAGGTAGCAAAGAGTGCAATAGGTGAATGGAGGTGGGGATGAAGGTGATAGGTCAGAGGGGAGGGTGGACCGTATAGATGGGAGGGTAGATAGGCAGGTAGGACAGGTCATGGGGACAGTGCAGAGCTGGAAGGTTGGAACTGGGGTTAGATGGGCGAAGGGGAAATGAGGAAACTGGTGAAGTCCACATTGATGCCCTGGGGTTGAAGTGTTCTGAGGCAGAAGATGAGGCATTCTTCTCCAGCCGTCAGGTAGTGAGGGAGTGGCAGTGGAGGAGGCCCAGGACCTGCATGTCCTCGGCAGAGAGGGAGGCGGAGTTGAAATGTTGGGCCACGGGGGGGTGGGGTTGATTGGTCCCAGTCTTGGGTGACTGTCTGTGCAAAGCTTGCATATTCCCGCTGTGTCTGCCTGGGCCTTCTGCCGGGTGCTCTGGTTTCCTCCCCCAATCAAAGATGTTCAGGTTAGGTGGACTGGCGGTGCTAAGTTGCCCATCGTTTCCAGGGATGAGCAGGCTAGGTGGATTAGCCATAGCAAATGAGGGATTCCAGGAATATGATGGGATACTTTTCAGAGGGTTGGCATAGACTCGATGGGCTGAATGGTGCATAAGCCCTTCCGGAAGAAGGGCTTATGCCCGAAACGTCGATTCTCCTGTTCCCTGGATGCTGCCTGACCTGCTGCGCTGTTCCAGCAACACATTTTCAGCTCTGATCTCCAGCATCTGCAGACCTCACTTTCTCCTGAATGGTGTCTTTCCTGACTATAGGAATTCTATGAGAACTGCATGCATTTAATCTGAAGAGGAGTCACGTTTGACTAAACCCTGTTTTTCTTCCATGGATGCTATGGATCTGCTGAGCATTTCCAGCATTGTCTGTGATGGAAATGTGTTGCTGGAAAAGCGCAGCAGGTCAGGCAGCATCTAGGGAACAGGAGAATCGACGTTTCGGGCATTAGCCCTTCTTCAGGGGGGTGGGGTTTCGGGCTAATGCCCGAAACGTCGATTCTCCTGTTCCCTAGATGCTGCCTGACCTGCTGCGCTTTTCCAGCAACACATTTCCATCTCTGATCTCCAGCATCTGCAGACCTCACTTTCTCCTCCAGCATTGTCTGTGTTTAATTAGATTTCCAGGATCCACACTATTCATTTGATCCAGTGTTGTTGCCTGCTGTAGAATTAGTGGCAAGAGTAAGTAAGCTGTCAGTTACTGCAGCAATGAATTATTATTTTGTACAAAATGTCCTAATAATATTAACTAGGAGAATGCCTTGTAAGAGATTGCAACCATTTGGTACAGCAGTTCTTTTAAGTTCATTGAATAGTGTCCTGTCTCTGTGGGAGGGAGGTAGTGGCAATGTGTGAGCACACTCATTTGGTTGTTTGGTGGCACATGATCCTAAAAATGGATTTTGTTTCACTGTTTGTTATTAAATTCTGACAAATAGTATGGGAGTACAGTGACAATACTTTAATGCATTAACCTTGTCAAGTCTGATAATGTTGACATAAGCATTGTTTAGATTCACTTGGAACATTTATCAAGCCTCTTTGCACAGGCAATATATTATTAACCTTCCTTTGAAATCAACAGTACAGCATTAGGTAAAATGACTTTGCTTAAATGACAGATGATCAGAATTATAGCTAAAGAGTAATTTAAATATATTAGTCCATCGTATGCGAGACTGTGGTGAGAATTTTCAGCATTGTCATTACTACGGACAAAACTAGCAGCCAAGTGAAGAAGACTAGGATGAGGAAAGATTTCCTCTCTCAGAGGGTTGTGAGTCTTTGGAACTCACTGTCACAGGGAGCTGTTACGGTAGAGTCCTTGTGTATATTTAAAGTTAAAAATCACACAATACTATGTTAGAGTCCAAAAGGTTTATTTGGAAGCACTAGCTTCCAGAGCGCCACTCCTTCATCAGGTGGTTGTAAAGCAGCAGCGCTCTGGAAGCCAGTGCTACCAAATAAACCTGTTGGACTATAACCTGTTGTTGTGTGATTTTTAACTTGTACACCCCAGTCCAACATCTCTAAATCATGTATATTTAAGAGTGGGATAGATTCCTGATCAGTCAGGGGAAATCAAGAGTTATGGGGAATATGCGAGAATATAGATGTTAGGAATGACGAATCAGCATGATCCTTTTGAATAGCGGAGCAGGCTTGAGGGCCCAAATAACCTCTCCAGTTCCTATATCTTCTGGTCTCATGGTCTTACAATATCTACAATCTTAACATGCAGTTTAAAACGACGATGCTGAAGCTGCTATCCTGTTCCCCACAGCCTCTGCTGTTATAGCCTGAGCGGATGCAATCTGCAAAGAAATCAGTGGTAAGCCCAGAGTTTGAGATAATTACTGTTTTCATTTTGAAGGGAGATAAAAGAGTTAGAACTTGTCATATTGGCAAAAATTGAAATCAGAAAATTTCATGTGGAATGTGTACAAAAATAAAATTCAAATCTTTTTCACAGTCTTTCGGTTTCCTGTTTTGTGTTATTCCCTTAACCTAATGTGAGATGTCAATGTGTATTTTGCTTCCTGTGTAAAGATTTCAATGTAATGTCTTCTTTGTAATTGCTTGGTTTGGTATCTGCATGTTTCAGCATGGATATTTCAAAATGATTGGTTTGAAAAGGAAACTGAAGAGTACAACATTCATATTCAAAACATTTACAGTCGAAATAACTTTTAATCCAGAGAACTAATGATGTTTACTGTACAAAGAGCTCAACACTTTTCAGCAAGCGCCATTGGAAGAAATCTTAGAAACCAAGACATAATTTCATTACGATATCATGATGTGATGATATACCACCTCAAGAAGGGGCAATTCAAACATTCCTGGGGTCATAGGTGACTTGTCTGAAACAGATATGACACAGGTAATGGTCATCCAACTCAATTGAAATTTGATATGGGGGTATGGTCTTCCTAAATTATCTGAAGTAGAGCCCTTCTTTGAAAAAAGTGGAACTACATTGTTCTGAAAAAAATAGTAATTGCTGTAGGCAAAACAATTCTCAAAACTAAAGGAATTGCTGAGTGGAGCTTTTAAGTACAGAAACCAATATCACATGCAAACACTTAGCAATCACTGGCTGTTAACAAAACTTGAAACTGAGACAAAGGCTTATGGCATTAGGTTGAGAATTGGATAAGCATTTGGGGTTTTCACTGGGTGCCAAGCTGACAATGTTTTAGCAAGGAGGAGTAAGTAGATGAGAGCTGATGTTTTGAGAGTCAATGAAGCGAAGGCAACCAGAGGATGTTACACATTCAGAAAGTGTGCCCACTGATATATTTCAGTGAGGGACTCCTCTGCTGACAACCAGCCCATGCAGTCTAAGTGCCCATCCATATTGATCTGGGCACTTGGCAAAGGCCTTTCCTGCTTCTGTTTAAATCCCAAAGCCAGTGGGATGCCCTCAGAAGGCATTAGTTGTGTACTTCAGAGACCAAATTGACCCATTAGCAGTTGGACTGCCTGTGCAATCCTTCTTGTTGGTCTCACGCAATGCAGATAGGAGCAGGTAAGGGGGTGCTTGCTGCATTTAAATAGTCCTCAACCTGTCAGTGTGAAAATCATAAAAATCAGCCCAATGATTCTATCACTGTTGAGAACTTTGTTGATCAATTATCATCACTTTTTTACTGGTGTTTCATAATGCTTGTACATTTTAATTCATAAAATTTATTCATGGGATGTGTATATTGCTGGCTGGGCGAGCATTTATTGCCTGAGTATATTTGCCCTTGAGAAAGTGGTGGTGAACTGCCTTTTTGAACTCCTGCAGTCCATGTGCTGTGGTTTGACCCGTAAAACCATTCAAGAGGGAATTCCAGGATTTTGACCTAGCAACATTGAAGGAATGGCGATATATTTCCAAGTCAGGATGGTGAGTGGCTGGAAGGGGAACTTGCAGTTGGTTATGTTCCCATGTATTGGCTGTCCTTATCCTTGTAGACAGAAGTGGTCATGGGTTTGGAAGGTGCTATCTGGGGACCTTCAGTGAATATTTGCAGTACAAATTGTAGACAGTACACCCAGCTGCTACTGAGCATTAGCATTGGAGGGAATGGATGCTTGTGGATGTGGTGCCAATCAAATGGGCTACTATGTCCTGAATGATCTTGAAATTATGTGGAGCTGCATTCCTTCAGTAAGTAGAGAATACTCCATCACACTCCTGACTTGTACCTTCTAGATAGAGGATAGACTTTGGGGAGTCAGGACATGTGTTACTCACTGTCAGATTCCTAGCCTTTGACTTGCTCTTGTAGCCACAGCATTTATATGGCTAGTCCATTTCTTTCTGTGGTCAATGGTAATTCCCTAAGATGTTGATAGTGGGAAATTCAGTGATGGTTAAGTCATTGAATGTCAAGGGGTGATAATTTGTTTCTGTTTTGCTAGAGTTTGGTCATTCTCTAGCACTTAGGTAACATGTATTGCTTGCGACTTACCAAGTTTGGAATCCTTCAATATCAAAGGAGTTGTGAATGGTGCTGAACATGGTGCAATCATCAGTGAACATCTTCTCCAAGATGTAATGACAGAGGGAAGGTCATTCATGAAGCAGCTGAAGATGGTTGGACTAAGGACTTTCTCCAGAGGAGCTCCTGCAGAGATGTCCTCAGGCTGAGATGACTGGTCTCCTCTACATTGGGGAGACTGGACGCCTCCTAGCAGAGCGCTTTAGGGAACATCTCTGAGACACCCACACTAATCAACCATACCATCCTGTGGCCCAACATTTCAACTCCCCCTCCCACTCTGCCAAGGACATGGAGGTCCTGGGCCTCCTTCACCACCACTCCCTCACCACCCAATGCCTGGAGGAAGAATGCCTCATCTTCCGCCTCAGAACACTTCAACCACAGGGCATCAATGTGGACTTCACCAGTTTCCTCATTTCCCTTCCCCCATCTCACCCCAGTTCCAAACTTCCAGCTCAGCACTGTCCCCATGACTTGTCCCTCTCCACCCTTCAGGCACTTCTGCCTGTATTCCTGATGAAAGGCTTTTGCCCGAAATGTCGATTTTCCTGCTCCTCGGATGCTGCCTGAAGTGCTGTGCTTTTCCAGCACCACTCTAATCCAGAATCTGGTTTCCAGCATCTGCAGTCCTTGTTTTTACCTGACCTTTAACAACCACAACCACCTTCCTTTGTACCAGCTGTGACTCCAACTAGCAGAGAGTTTAATCTGATTCCCATTGACCTCAGTTTTGCCAAGGTCTTCTTGGTGCCATACTATGGTCAAAAGTGGCCTTGATACCAAAGGCAGTCACTCTCACTTCACTCTTGGAATTCTACTGACCATGTTTGAACAAAGCCTTAAAAGACATCAGAAAGTTAATGGCCCTGGCGACCCCGCAAAGGGTCACTGAGCAGGTTCTTGTTAAACACATTCTGCTTGATAGCAATATTGATGACACCTTCCATAAGTTTACTGATGACTGAGAGTAGACAGATTGGCATGTAATTGGTCAGATTGGAATTGTCCAACTTTTTATGTACAGGACAATTTTACACATCATTGGGTAGATGACAGCACTGTAACTGTACTGGAAGAGCTTGGCTAAGGGAAGAGCATGTTCTGGAGCACAAATCTTCAGTACTGTGGTTGAAATATTGTCAGAGCTCATAGTCTTTGCAATATCCAGTGTCTCTAATCACTTATTGATGTAATGTAGAGTGAATTGATCTGCCTGTGATGCTGGGGACTTCTGGAGGTGTCAACGATGGATCATCCACTTGATACTTTTGGATGAAGATCACTGTGATTGCTTCTGCCTTACCTATTTGCACTTGTATGCTGGACTCCCCTGTCATTGAGGATGGGATACTTTTGGAGCCTCATTCTCCTCCAGTGAGTTGTTTAATTGTCCACCACTATTCATGACTGGATATGGCTGGACTGTAGATCTTCAATCGAATCTGCTGGATTTACGATCGCTTAGCTGTGTCTGTTACTTATTGCTGATGTTGTTTGGCATGCAAATAGTCCTGTTTTATAGCTTCACCAGGTCGATACCTTATTTTGCCTGCTGCTGCTCCTGGCATGCCCACCTGCACACTTTATAGAACCAGATTTAACACTCGCCTTGATAGAAATAGTTGAGTGAGGGATATGCTAGGCCAAGTGCTTACAGATTGTGCTGGAGTTCAAACAACACAATGGAGGGTATTCTCAAGGTGAAGACAGGACTTTATTTCAACAAATATTGGTGTGATGGTCACTCTTACTGATACTGTCATGGACAGAAACATCTGCAGCAGGAAGATTGATGAGGATGAGGTCAAGTATGTTTTCCTCTCTTGTAGGTTACCACCTGCCACAGACCCAGCATAGCAGTTATACCCTTTAGGATTCGGCCAGCTCATTCAGTAGTTTAGATTAGATTACATTAGATTAGATTCCCGAAAGTGTGGAAACAGGCCCTTTGGCCCAACAAGTCCACACCGACCCTCCAATGAATAACCCACCCAGACCCATTTCCCTCTGACTAATGTACCTAACCTATGGGCAATTTAGTATGGCCAATTCACCTGACCTGAACATCTTTGGACTGTGGGAGGAAACCAGAGCACCCGCAGGAAACCCACGCAGACACGGGGAGAATGTGCAAACTCCACACAGACAGTCGTCTGAGGCCAGAATCGAATCTGGGACCCTGGTACTGTGAGGCAACAGTGCTAACCACTGAGCCACTCTTGGTGCTGGACATTCAAGTGCCCACAGAGAGCATATTCTGCACTCTTGCCACCCTCCGTGCTTCCTTCAAGTGCTACTCAACAGGAGCACCGATTCAGCAGTATGCGATAATGAAAAGGAGGTTTTCTTTCCCATGCGTGTTGAGTCTGCCGAGCTGCTGGGACAGGATGTACACAGGGATGGTAATGGTATTGTCTGAAGCATTATGTGTAAGGTATGATTCCATGAGTATGAGCATGTCAGGCTGTTGCTTATCTAGTCTGTGATACAGCTCTCCCAATTTTGGCACTAGCCCCCAGATGTTAATAAGGAAGACTTTGAAAGGCCAACACAGCTGTGATTGCTGTTGTCATTTTCAATGCCTTAATCGATCCCAAGTGATCAATTTGGTTTCAGTTTCCCTTCTTTTAGCTAATACAACAGAATGGGCCTTTTCAGAGGGTAGTTAAGAGTCAATCACGTTGCTGTAAGTCTGGGATCAGATGTCAGCCAGACCAGATAAGGATGGCAAATTTCCTTCTCTAAAGGACATTAGTGAATGAGATTGGTGTTTATGATAATTGACAAGGCTTCATGGTCATCATTACATGTTAAGTTCCATATTTCCATTGGATTCAAATTCCACCATTTGCTGTGGTAGGATTCAAATGTACTTTCCCAGAACAGGACACTGTATCGTGGAAATATAGAAAGGAGAAGTAGGAGGCAGCCATCTGATCGTAAGGCCTACTCCACAGTTCATTATGATCATGGATCATCATCCAACTCAATGCCCTGTTTCTTCCCATACTCTTTGACCCCTTTCACCTTAAAAATTATATCTAATGCCTTCTTGAAAACATTCAATGTTTTGGCCTCAACCACTTTCTGTGGCAGAGAATTCCACAGGCTCACTACTTTCAGGGTGAAAAAATTTCTCCGCATCTCACTGCTAAATGACCTACTGTTATCTGTGTGTCCGTGCTTTGGGCACTGCGACCAGTTTATATATTAAAAACACTACCCAAATGCTGTTGTCGATGAGGTAGACAAAGTGACATAGAATTCGGTTTGTGATTCAACTCATTTTGATTAACAAAATATTCCTTATTAAAAGAACCATGTGAGTATTTCCCAAATTCCCACAATATTTACTCTCCAAGTAACTCAATTTGTCTTAAAGAGGATATTACCCATATCAATCCATGTGTTTGTGCTGTGCCATTAGAATCTCCTTCATCTCAGATGTAGGGCTGCCTCTCTTCCAGATGGGACTTGCAGATCAGGGCGGATTTTCTCCAGGGACTTCTTAGGTTGCCGCATGGTTTTCCACCATGAGTCTTGCCGTGAATCTTCATTGAGGGGGTGGCTTCCAGTGTGCGTTTTTATTCCTCCTAGCCCCACAGCTTCCACAATGTTCTGTGGCCTTTGGCCAATGTGGTCACGAGTTAGGTTCAAATAATCCAATGAGGCCATGTCAACACATTCACTGTAGCCATGCTGGCGAGGTTATGTGCATGTCTTCAGGCAGTGGCTCGAAGTCAAGGTGCCAGAAAGTCCAATCGATACTTCTCCAATACACAATCCTTGGGCTGGTTGTAACTGGCTCCCCCTGAACCCTTGTAACCCGTCTGACCTTGGTTTCTGCTGTTCTCTGTAGCCAGTAGCTGATGGCTGCTCTTTAATTTAATTTAGCCAATATTCTGACATGTCTGATTCCTGCAGTTCTGGGTCAATTTAAAACATCCAATTTTGGGCTTGATCACATTACCCTGTACCCTTAGACTGTGACTCCTGGTTCTGGGCTTAACTGTCATCTGGAGCACCCTTCCTCCATTTACTGCATTCTCCCTGTTCAAATTTTATTGTTTTCCATGAGATTCTCTACTCATACTTCTAAAATTTATTGATCTTCCTTCCACTTCTGGCAGCTTTCTTGAGCTCGGATAATCTTTGCAGTCATCTTTGCAAAACACCTCTAAGTTCCTCTCCAAGCCACTTACCATCCTCACTGGGAAATAAATCATGGTTCCTTCACTGTCACTGGGTCAAAATCCTGGTATTCCTCTCTCTAAAGGCATTGTGGGTCTACACTGCAGCAGTTCAAGGAGGTAGCTCACCACCACCCTCTCAAAGGCAGATAGAGATGGGTAATAAATGTTGTCCCATGATTGAATAATTTAAAATACTGTGCCATGAATCAGGTAAATCCTTTGGCTAATATTTAAAGAGGCATTCCTCTGATTCAATCTGGTAGATTTTCTTTTCCTAATCTAACACTATATGTTCAAGTTGTGTGATTGGGTTGGATTTTCAGTGGCCCATTGTGGATCCAAAACATGATACCTTATCTGTCCAAAGTGTCAAAATGTGATTAATGGGCTGTCATATCAATGAATGAATAACCACATACAATGCAGTTGCATACAGTTGTACGCTTGCAAGTCCTTCTCATTCACCTTGGCCTTTTTACAGTTCTGTCGCAAAAGGCAAATGAGAAGCAGAGCCCATATCTTTGTCTTATAAATCTGTTCTTCCAAGTTACTATTACTGGCATCCACCCAGAGTTCTGTGGTTTTCTCAATGTCAATATATGACACATCACAAAAATTAACTGCATGACATTTCCATGCGTGACATTTTAGCACATTTTTACACTTTTCACTATTGGATTTTACATTGGTCTCTGTTCTATGATTAGGAATAAATCATCATTTTAAGATCTAGGACTATAAAGTACAGGTGCAGAATTAGGCCATTTGGTTCATTGAGTCTGATCTGCCATCCAATCATAGCTGATATGTTTCTCAACCCCATTCTCCTTCCTTCTCTCTATAAACCTTGATCCCCTTACTAATTAAGAACCTACCTGTCTCTGTCTGAAATTCACTCAATGACTTGGCCTCCACAGCTTTCTGCAGCAATGAGCTCCACACATTAACCACCTTCTGGCTGAAGAAATTCCTCCTCATTTCAGTCCTAAAAGGTCATTTCTTCACTCTGAGGCTGTACCCTTGAGTCTTAGTCTTTCCTACAAGTGGAAACATCTTCTCCACTCTATCCAGGTCTCTCAGTATTATGTATGTTTCAATTAGATCCACCTTCATCCTTCTAAACTCCATCAAGTACAGACCCAGAGTCTTCAACCACCTCTCATATGGCAAGCTCTTCATTCCCCAGGATCATACTTGTGAACCACCTCTGCACCCCCTTCAAGGCCAAATCATCCTTCCTTCGAAATGGGGCACAAAACTGCTCACAATATTTCAAACGCGTTTTGACCAGAGCCTTATACAGCTTTTTGTTGACTTCCATCCGAGGTGACTGGATGCCTTCTAGATGGTTTCCATCTTATATAAGTATGCAAGATATTTTTTTCCAGTATTAAGTCAAGAAAAAAAACTGTTTCTTTTTCACAAATTCACACTTTCGAAATGTAAGTGTGAGAGCATTCTCTTCAAGATCTTTCCTCTCCATTTTCAACTAAGGCCCATGTTCCTCTTAGCCAGGAGTATCTAACAAGAGAGCCTCTGAAAATTTCAAGATGTGGAATTGTTTCTCTTGGTTACTGGTCAATATTTTGGACTAGCTTTGTCACAGAGGGTATTTTAGAGTTTTGTCTTTTGTATTATTTCACACCAAAGTAAAGATAGGACATTGGGATTTTATGATTTTTGAATCTGATTTCAAGCAAGTGATTTGTTCAAGATTCAATTAGCTCTTCAACATTTTTATCTGATTAAAGTGGATTGTTTTTGAGGCTTTTCTGATTGCTTTGTTTCCAGCACGCCTGTCCTCACTGGAAGAACAAGAAGAGGCAAAAAAATCCAAATGGTACAATGGTGAAGGAACTGCAGAAACTGAGAGATATGGAAATTCCATGAAAGAACGGCATTGTTAGTGAGATAGGTTGAATTAGTATGGTTTATTGTAGTCACATGTACCTAAGTACAGTGAAACGTTTTGTTTTGCAAGCAGTACAGGTAGATCATAGCAAACAAAGACATACAGATCAGAGGGTGCTGAAGCAGAGTGAGGCATACAAGGTTACAGATGCATAGGAGGTCACAAAGCAAGATCATTATTATTTGAGGTTAGAGAGGTCCTTCAGCATCTAATAACAACAGGGAAGAAACTGTTCTTGAACCTGTTGCAGTGCACATGCAAGCTTCTGTATCTTCTGCCTGATGGAAGAGGTTGAAAGAAAGCATTACCAGCATGTGAGGGGTCTTTGATGATGTTGGCAACCTTTCTGCGGCAACGAGGGGTGTACATGGAGTCCATGGAAGGGAGGTTGGCTTCCGTAATGGTCTGGGCTGTGCACACAACTAGGTTGATAAAGCTATTTTCAATAGCTTTATGAAATGCTTGGATGTTTAACTAAAAGCATAAAGTACAAACACAAAGAAGTTATGCTAAACCTTTATAAGCCACTTTATAAACTTTTAATCATTGTGTCCGATTCTGGGCGACGTGATTTAGGAATGATGTTTATACTTGGATAAAGAGAATTATCGGATAAAATTACATAGAATGTATAATCGCAGAAAAGGGCCATTTAGTCCAAAAAGTCTTAGCCAATATTTGCGTTCCACTAGAGCACTTTCCCAGCTTTCCTTCTTGAACTCAGTCATGTAACCAATCTTTTTCCATAATTTATTTATCTAGCCTCCAGTCCCATTTCTCCTCCACCACCTATCCAAAAAAATCATCTTGCTCACTCCAGCAGGCTCAATTATATTTAAATCTTTTATTACTTTTCTGAGATGTGGGCATCACTGGCAAGCTTAACATTTATTGCCCATCCTTAAATCACCTTGAACTGAACACCTTGTTGGGCCATTTCAGAGGGCGGTCAAAGAACATGAGATAGCGTTGGCAAATAGAATTAAAGAGAATCCAAAGGGATTTTACAAATATATTATGGATAAAAGGGTAGGGAGAGAATAGGGCCCCTCAAAGATCAGCAAGGCGGCCTTTGTGTGGAGCCACAGAAAATGGGGGAGATACTAAATGAATATTTTGCATCAGTATTTACTGTGGAAAAGGATATAGACTGTAGGGAAATAGATGGTGACATCTTGCAAAATGTCCAAATTACAGAGGAGGAAGTGCTGGATGTCTTGAAACGGTTAAAAGTGGATAAATCCCCAGGACCTGATCAGGGATTGGAGGATCTGAGCTACAGGGAGAGGCTAAACAGGCTGGGGCTGATTTCCCTGGAGCGTCGGAGGCTGAGGGGTGATCTTATAGAGGTTTACAAAATTATGAGGGGCATGGATGGATAAATAGACAAAGCCTTTTCCCTGGAGTCAGGGAGTCCAGAACTAGAGGGCATAGGTTTAGGGTGAGAGGGGAAAGATATA